>NC_031965.2:40500105-40673430 GCF_001858045.2 Oreochromis niloticus
AAGCGCTCATTGCATCCTGCGAGGAGGGGCCTGTGGCCCAGGCAGTGACACGGGAGGATGAGCAGGGGGGGAGACGCGAACCTACACACCACCTTCACCTCCTCCACCGATACATCCACAACCACAGCTTTCGTCACACATACGCCCTCAGACGGAGAGAGTACAAAACACTCATGCCGTCCACCACACTGAACGGAACCAGGAACACATCTAAAGGCCAGCACTGCCACAGTAGCCACTATGACAGACCTGAACCTAGAATGGGAGATGAGGGTGACAGAGATCAGGGAGCTGAATCTCCAGGACAACCTCCAGCGGAGGAGACTCCCCAACCCAACAGGAGCGACGTGGCAGAATGAACAGTTGTGTAGCCCTGGATGATGGTTTGTTTAACATTGTGGAGGAAGAACGCCCCCCACCCAGCCCCCCACCCGAACTCACGGTGGTTTGGTACAGGGAAGATCCCTATTGGATGGGGACCAGGAAGCGAGGCTGGACAGAACTCCACCTCTGGTCCCTTCCACCACCACAATTCCCCAGCCAGGGAACCAGGGAGCCAATTGGTGACTGTCCAGGTGCTCCATAGGAGGACTCATCCCAATTCGGGGGTTCTCACAAGGTGAAGAAGATTCCCTGGTTAATCTTAGTGCACAAGACGGGGCCTCCACTTCCACACCTAAGCCAACCTTTAGGGCAAAAAAACACATTTCAACCCTCAGAAAGTTGGTGGATTGGGATGTGACGGTGTCCCGAAAATGGCTGGTGTTGGGGGACTCGAATGTGGCCAGGTTCCCAACTCATTCAGTAGCAGACCTGCAAATTGATAGCTACCCTGGGGCAAATTTCCGCCATGCCCAAGCTATACTTGCCAAGGCTCTCATTGACACCCAGGTGGAAAAGGTAGTCTTGGCATTCGGGATAAACTGTAGGGCACAAAGAGCCAAAGAAACTGCAATCAAACAGCTTCAGTCGGCCGTGAGGAAGCGAAAAAGCAGTTCCCTACTCGGAAATTTGGATCCCCCTCATCAACTACTCCAACCTCTTGCCCACGGGGGAGCAGAACACTTTGCAGTTAATCAACGGTCACATTAGACGAAATATGCCGTACATCCCCCTACTTCCAAGGGATCTTTTCCACACAGAGGCGGACATGATCCATTGGACACGGGGAACCGCAAAGGCTATGCTGAATCATTGGAGTTCGTTTTTAGGCTTGAGCCCCCAGTAGGCCAACAACCGGAGGGGTATGAAGGCTCACAGCCTTTGGTGTTCAAAAATGTGGTGGTATTGGCCAAGAATTTTCAACTCTCTCCCGCTCAGGAGAGTCTGTTAGAGAAGGGATTAACCTTTGTACCTACTATAAATATTTATAAAAATCAGAAACAACAATTGACATTGGACATTCAGAGATATCATCAAAAAATTCAATTGATCTCATATTTTAAAAAACACAACAAAATGGGAGCCTAAGCCTTTTACAGCGGCTTCAACTTGGCTACCACCACCCAATTTGTTACCTCCACAGGTACACAGATTGATGGAGCAAGACACGACGGATTTCAAAAACACTTATAGACCATGTAGAGAGAGGGCAAATTTGAAACTGGAAGAACTAAGGGCACTTCGGGACTTAATGCACAATCGAAACATTGTTCTAAAACCCGCGGACAAGGGTAGTGCAATTGTTATATTGAGCAGGGATCAATATATTTTTGAGGTCAATCGGCAACTCAGTGATCAAACGTATTACAAAAATTAGATGGACCCATATTTACACAAACAATACCGATGGTAAGACAGATTATGGACCAATTACACAGGACAAAATTCATCAGTGCCAAACAGAAGGCATACATTATAGGTCAGTCTGAACCAAGACCTCGTCGGTTTTACATTCTTCCAAAGATACATAAGGATCCTGAGAGCTGGACCGTACCGGGGGAGATTCCTCCAGGACGGCCAATTGTGTCAGATTGTGGAAGCGACACATATGGCACGGCAGAATATATTGATCACTTCCTCTACCCATTGTCCATTAAACACCCGGCATACATCAAGGACACATACCATTTTATTGAACTGGTTAGAAATCTGTCGGTCCCATTGGATTCCTTGTTTTTCACAATAGACGTGGAGAGTCTTTACACAAATATCGACATACCGGCGGGTTTGGCAACGGTGAGGAGATTCTTCCAAAAATTTCCGGACATGGAAAGGCCGGACGAACAGATACTAAAATTGTTGGAAATAAATTTGACACGTAATGATTTTGAATTTAATGGGGACTACTATTTACAAATTAAGGGAACAGCAATGGGGAAACGATTTGCTCCATCGTATGCAAACATGTTTATGGCAGATTGGGAAGAACAGGCATTGGCCAAATGCCCCATCCAGCCGTTACACTATCTCCGTTACCTGGATGACATTTTTGGTGTTTGGGTGGGCTCTAGGGAGGAGTTGGAGAACTTCGTACACACTCTTAACACGCATGACCCATCCATCAAGCTGAAACACAAAATTACGGACGACAGCATCGACTTCTTGGACACTACGATTTACAAAGGCAGGGACTTTGCACATACAAACAAGTTGGACGTAAAAGTTTTCTTTAAGAGTACAGATACACATGCACTACTATACAAGAGTAGCTTTCATCCAAAACATACATATCAAGGTTTAATCAAATCTCAGCTGATTCGATTTAAAAGGATATGCACAGGAGACGATGACTTTTCAGAAGCAGTAAGAGTTCTCTTCCAGGCACTCAGGAGAAGGGGATACTCCCGTACCTTCTTGAGGAAATGTCGGAGAACATTTCAAGTCTCCAAACCTGAAGACCAGAGGGACATCATCCCATTGATATCTACCTTTTCCACAGCTGGTTTACGAATACATAAGCGATTAAAGACCAATTTTGAACAGATAATTGGGCAACACGGGATATTTGGAAACCACAAGGTGATTTCGGCATATAGACGTAACAAAAATCTCAGGGATTACTTAGTGAGGGCGAGACTGAGCCCAGCACAACAAAAGAAAACCAGAAATTCATCAATACCATTTGTTAAATTAGCGTACGTTAAGAACAGGACAACAAGCAGGATGTACAAACTCTCACAAAAGTTCAGTCCCAGGACCTCCAATTGTGTGTATGTGATCTTCTGCACAAGATGCAACATCCAGTACATTGGGGAAACCAAAAACTCTATTTCCACTCGCATGTGGCAACATAAATATAACATCACACATAATAAAGAAGGCCATACTCCTCTGGTCAGACATTTTATTCATCATGGTTTACAATCACTTAAAATTGCGGGTATCGAAGGAAACTTCTTCTGGACGGATGGTGAAAGAAGGAGATGTGAAAAGAAGTGGATCCGAATGCTTAACACCTTGGTTCCCGGAGGTCTGAATATTAGATGGGGATAGGACACCATACTGGGCCTGGTTCATGGAAATCACAAACAATTGGCAATGACAAAACAATTTGATTTGGCCTACATACCCAATTGGCAACCCATATCACGGCCTACCTTTTAATCCGATTCTAGCCCCAACCCAGGAATCTGGCCCTAACCCTAACCATCCATCACCCCGGGCCACCCCTAGAAATGAACCCTAACCCCAACCAATACTATCCCTATCCCTAACCCCTTACCCCTAACCACAACCATTCGAAACCCCCAACCACCCAAAAAAGTAAAAAACCCTCACAGGCCCAACCCTTCCTCTTCAGGATTGGTAGGAACCTCATAACCCTTACTGGAGGTACCACCCTAAGCTCACCTAAAACCTGAATCGGGCCTAAATTGGAATTTCGTCTAAATTCAAATTGAAATTATTTCTGATATTAACTCATATTTGACCTTTGACCCCTAGTCTTACTTAAAAACCCTTTACTAAAAACACACACTAAAATTCCAACAATCTACAGGTCTCAACAATCTTCGGATAATTCCAAAACACTTTGTATCAAAACAAAAAAATTTTTAAAAAAATAAAATACAAAATAAATATGCATTGCATTCCACAAAGGATTTTTAAAAAAAACCAATTTCATAAATTCATATATTAATAAATCCATAAAAAGGCAAATACTTTGGATATAAAAGCATAATTCATTGAAACTACAATTGATGTGACATTAAAAAATACACGTATGGAGAAAAATTGGGGTCTTGACAGCAAAAAAGGAGAAATCACGAACACACGGAAAAACAACTCTTAAAACTCAAGGGGCGTGTTTTGAACACAGGGGCAGGTTATAAATTCAGGGGAGGGTTGTATCAGCTTCATTCTGTCTCAGACCTTCGGACAGTACACATCTCTATTGAGAGTCCTTCTACAGCCACAAACTTACGTTTTTTTGTCTTTTGGTGTGCTTCTCGCCTGAGGAAGGCCAGATCTCGGCCGAAACGTCGCGGCATAAGCACACAATTCATTGAGTCTTTTATTTGAGGAGTTTTATTTTGTTTCTGATTTTATTTTTCAATTTTTCCTTTTTTTTTTTTTTCCAATATATAAATAAATAAATAAATAACTCTTTTCTTTTACATTCACACTTAAACAAAATACACTTATTAATAACATACCTGTTAACACATTCATTTTATTTACCTATAATAACAAAGCCCACGGGGACATCAATTCTACACAAATAAATAGGAACACAGGACAACTATTTACGAAGGGGCGGGACTCATCGGGAGGAGATGAGTGCCTCGCAGTGGACCACGGTCCGCAGAGGGAAGACCACTTCCCAGAACTTTTTTCGGGGTCGGACGGGGCGACCCGTTGGGGGGATGGACAGTGCCTTTCCTGTTTCCGGCTGGAGACAGGCTCAGTCCACACTTCCTAACCGGCGAGAGCCTCCCCCTACTCGGGGATTCAGCCGTGTCCTTCCCCAAAACAAAACCTATGCCTCTGTGCTTCGTCAGGGTAGACCCATGACTAATGTTAGGTTTGCCATTCAAGACACACGTTTCCAGGGGCAACGCAAAGCAGCAGATCCACGATTGAGAGAGTTGGTGCGTAAAATGTACGCGGTGATCAAGGTAGTACACCATCTGCGAAATGTGGCTACTAAGCAAGGGAAAGCGGAGCCACGGACCATTTCCCGTATGGTTGAGGTTTTGTCTTCTATGATCAAACCGGCATTCCCTAGCACTGAAACAATGGACTTAATCACGGGAAATGCCAAAAATTGGGGATACAACACATTGTTGATCCTAGAAGACCACTACACCACAATGTTGCAGAACATTCTATCTGATCTGTCCAGAGAGCTACCCCAGGACTGGAAGGCAGCTTTTGAGGTGGCCACAAGGTGGGCTTATCGTAATTTTTCACGTATGATAGAGGATGTGATTGAGCATGCAGAAGCGCTCATTGCATCCTGCGAGGAGGGGCCTGTGGCCCAGGCAGTGACACGGGAGGATGAGCAGGGGGGGAGACGCGAACCTACACCACCACCTTCACCTCCTCCACCGATACATCCACAACCACAGCTTTCGTCACACATACGCCCTCAGACGGAGAGAGTACAAAACACTCATGCCGTCCACCACACTGAACGGAACCAGGGAACACATCTAAAGGCCAGCACTGCCACAGTAGCCACTATGACAGACCTGAACCTAGAATGGGGAGATGAGGGTGACAGAGATCAGGGAGCTGAATCTCCAGGACAACCTCCAGCGGAGGAGACTCCCCAACCCAACAGGAGGCGACGTGGCAGAATGAACAGTTGTGTAGCCCTGGATGATGGTTTGTTTAACATTGTGGAGGAAGAATCGCCCCCCACCCAGCCCCCCACCCGAACTCACGGTGGTTTGGTACAGGGAAGATCCCTATTGGATGGGGACCAGGAAGCGAGGCTGGACAGAACTCCACCTCTGGTCCCTTCCACCACCACAATTCCCCAGCCAGGGAACCAGGGAGCCAATTTGGTGACTGTCCAGGTGCTCCATAGGGAGGACTCATCCCCAATTCGGGGGTTCTCACAAGGTGAAGAAGATTCCCTGGTTAATCTTAGTGCACAAGACGGGGCCTCCACTTCCACACCTAAGCCAACCTTTAGGGCAAAAAAACACATTTCAACCCTCAGAAAGTTGGTGGATTGGGATGTGACGGTGTCCCGAAAATGGCTGGTGTTGGGGGACTCGAATGTGGCCAGGTTCCCAACTCATTCAGTAGCAGACCTGCAAATTGATAGCTACCCTGGGGCAAATTTCCGCCATGCCCAAGCTATACTTGCCAAGGCTCTCATTGACACCCAGGTGGAAAAGGTAGTCTTGGCATTCGGGATAAACTGTAGGGCACAAAGAGCCAAAGAAACTGCAATCAAACAGCTTCAGTCGGCCGTGAGGGAAGCGAAAAAGCAGTTCCCCTACTCGGAAATTTGGATCCCCCTCATCAACTACTCCAACCTCTTGCCCACGGGGGAGCAGAACACTTTGCAGTTAATCAACGGTCACATTAGACGAAATATGCCGTACATCCCCCTACTTCCAAGGGATCTTTTCCACACAGAGGCGGACATGATCCATTGGACACGGGGAACCGCAAAGGCTATGCTGAATCATTGGAGTTCGTTTTTAGGCTTGAGCCCCCAGTAGGCCAACAACCGGAGGGGTATGAAGGCTCACAGCCTTTGGTGTTCAAAAATGTGGTGGTATTGGCCAAGAATTTTCAACTCTCTCCCGCTCAGGAGAGTCTGTTAGAGAAGGGATTAACCTTTGTACCTACTATAAATATTTATAAAAATCAGAAACAACAATTGACATTGGACATTCAGAGATATCATCAAAAAATTCAATTGATCTCATATTTTAAAAACACAACAAAATGGGAGCCTAAGCCTTTTACAGCGGCTTCAACTTGGCTACCACCACCCAATTTGTT
The DNA here is from genome assembly GCF_001858045.2 of Oreochromis niloticus. Classification (NCBI taxonomy): domain Eukaryota; kingdom Metazoa; phylum Chordata; class Actinopteri; order Cichliformes; family Cichlidae; genus Oreochromis; species Oreochromis niloticus. The sequence goes on from NC_031965.2 coordinate 40,507,015, forward strand.
ACCTCCACAGGTACACAGATTGATGGAGCAAGACACGACGGATTTCAAAAACACTTATAGACCATGTAGAGAGAGGGCAAATTTGAAACTGGAAGAACTAAGGGCACTTCGGGACTTAATGCACAATCGAAACATTGTTCTAAAACCCGCGGACAAGGGTAGTGCAATTGTTATATTGAGCAGGGATCAATATATTTTTGAGGTCAATCGGCAACTCAGTGATCAAACGTATTACAAAAAATTAGATGGACCCATATTTACACAAACAATACCGATGGTAAGACAGATTATGGACCAATTACACAGGACAAAATTCATCAGTGCCAAACAGAAGGCATACATTATAGGTCAGTCTGAACCAAGACCTCGTCGGTTTTACATTCTTCCAAAGATACATAAGGATCCTGAGAGCTGGACCGTACCGGGGGAGATTCCTCCAGGACGGCCAATTGTGTCAGATTGTGGAAGCGACACATATGGCACGGCAGAATATATTGATCACTTCCTCTACCCATTGTCCATTAAACACCCGGCATACATCAAGGACACATACCATTTTATTGAACTGGTTAGAAATCTGTCGGTCCCATTGGATTCCTTGTTTTTCACAATAGACGTGGAGAGTCTTTACACAAATATCGACATACCGGCGGGTTTGGCAACGGTGAGGAGATTCTTCCAAAAATTTCCGGACATGGAAAGGCCGGACGAACAGATACTAAAATTGTTGGAAATAAATTTGACACGTAATGATTTTGAATTTAATGGGGACTACTATTTACAAATTAAGGGAACAGCAATGGGGAAACGATTTGCTCCATCGTATGCAAACATGTTTATGGCAGATTGGGAAGAACAGGCATTGGCCAAATGCCCCATCCAGCCGTTACACTATCTCCGTTACCTGGATGACATTTTTGGTGTTTGGGTGGGCTCTAGGGAGGAGTTGGAGAACTTCGTACACACTCTTAACACGCATGACCCATCCATCAAGCTGAAACACAAAATTACGGACGACAGCATCGACTTCTTGGACACTACGATTTACAAAGGCAGGGACTTTGCACATACAAACAAGTTGGACGTAAAAGTTTTCTTTAAGAGTACAGATACACATGCACTACTATACAAGAGTAGCTTTCATCCAAAACATACATATCAAGGTTTAATCAAATCTCAGCTGATTCGATTTAAAAGGATATGCACAGGAGACGATGACTTTTCAGAAGCAGTAAGAGTTCTCTTCCAGGCACTCAGGAGAAGGGGATACTCCCGTACCTTCTTGAGGAAATGTCGGAGAACATTTCAAGTCTCCAAACCTGAAGACCAGAGGGACATCATCCCATTGATATCTACCTTTTCCACAGCTGGTTTACGAATACATAAGCGATTAAAGACCAATTTTGAACAGATAATTGGGCAACACGGGATATTTGGAAACCACAAGGTGATTTCGGCATATAGACGTAACAAAAATCTCAGGGATTACTTAGTGAGGGCGAGACTGAGCCCAGCACAACAAAAGAAAACCAGAAATTCATCAATACCATTTGTTAAATTAGCGTACGTTAAGAACAGGACAACAAGCAGGATGTACAAACTCTCACAAAAGTTCAGTCCCAGGACCTCCAATTGTGTGTATGTGATCTTCTGCACAAGATGCAACATCCAGTACATTGGGGAAACCAAAAACTCTATTTCCACTCGCATGTGGCAACATAAATATAACATCACACATAATAAAGAAGGCCATACTCCTCTGGTCAGACATTTTATTCATCATGGTTTACAATCACTTAAAATTGCGGGTATCGAAGGAAACTTCTTCTGGACGGATGGTGAAAGAAGGAGATGTGAAAAGAAGTGGATCCGAATGCTTAACACCTTGGTTCCCGGAGGTCTGAATATTAGATGGGGATAGGACACCATACTGGGCCTGGTTCATGGAAATCACAAACAATTGGCAATGACAAAACAATTTGATTTGGCCTACATACCCAATTGGCAACCCATATCACGGCCTACCTTTTAATCCGATTCTAGCCCCAACCCAGGAATCTGGCCCTAACCCTAACCATCCATCACCCCGGGCCACCCCTAGAAATGAACCCTAACCCCAACCAATACTATCCCTATCCCTAACCCCTTACCCCTAACCACAACCATTCGAAACCCCAACCACCCAAAAAGTAAAAAACCCTCACAGGCCCAACCCTTCCTCTTCAGGATTGGTAGGAACCTCATAACCCTTACTGGAGGTACCACCCTAAGCTCACCTAAAACCTGAATCGGGCCTAAATTGGAATTTCGTCTAAATTCAAATTGAAATTATTTCTGATATTAACTCATATTTGACCTTTGACCCCTAGTCTTACTTAAAAACCCTTTACTAAAAACACACACTAAAATTCCAACAATCTACAGGTCTCAACAATCTTCGGATAATTCCAAAACACTTTGTATCAAAACAAAAAAATTTTTAAAAAAAATAAAAATACAAAATAAATATGCATTGCATTCCACAAAGGATTTTTAAAAAAAACCAATTTCATAAATTCATATATTAATAAATCCATAAAAAGGCAAATACTTTGGATATAAAAGCATAATTCATTGAAACTACAATTGATGTGACATTAAAAAATACACGTATGGAGAAAAATTGGGGTCTTGACAGCAAAAAAGGAGAAATCACGAACACACGGAAAAACAACTCTTAAAACTCAAGGGGCGTGTTTTGAACACAGGGGCAGGTTATAAATTCAGGGGAGGGTTGTATCAGCTTCATTCTGTCTCAGACCTTCGGACAGTACACATCTCTATTGAGAGTCCTTCTACAGCCACAAACTTACGTTTTTTTTGTCTTTTGGTGTGCTTCTCGCCTGAGGAAGGCCAGATCTCGGCCGAAACGTCGCGGCATAAGCACACAATTCATTGAGTCTTTTATTTGAGGAGTTTTATTTTGTTTCTGATTTTATTTTTCAATTTTTCCTTTTTTTTTTTTTCCAATATATAAATAAATAAATAAATAACTCTTTTCTTTTACATTCACACTTAAACAAAATACACTTATTAATAACATACCTGTTAACACATTCATTTTATTTACCTATAATAACAAAGCCCACGGGGACATCAATTCTACACAAATAAATAGGAACACAGGACAACTATTTACGAAGGGGCGGGACTCATCGGGAGGAGATGAGTGCCTCGCAGTGGACCACGGTCCGCAGAGGGAAGACCACTTCCCAGAACTTTTTTCGGGGTCGGACGGGGCGACCCGTTGGGGGGATGGACAGTGCCTTTCCTGTTTCCGGCTGGAGACAGGCTCAGTCCACACTTCCTAACCCCCTAACCCTAACCCTAACCCCTAACCCTAACCCTAACCCCCCCTAACCCTAACCCTAACCCCTAACCCTAACCCTTTTTCCACGCACCACAGCGGAACCGGAGGGGAGAACAGCCGGCGACAGACCGCTATGCAGCCCGGCAAGGAAGTCGGACCGGACGGGACCGACGATTCGACCGGAGAACGGCTCGGGACAATCGGTATGTGAGACGCACTCGCGCTGAGCGAGCTGGACCTCCTGTTAACAAAATAATTTCAGATGATCCGGACTTTTCTAAAAAGGTCCGCATTATTCACAGACTTATTAAGACAGTACACCATTTGAAAAATGTGACTAGTGACACTTATCCTCCTTCTTTAAACAAAATAGCACACAATTTAAAGACTGTTATTAAACCTGCCGTCCCTACCAAACACACACAAAATAAGATTGAGGAGAACGCTAAAAACTGGGCCCGTACAACCATGGTGATCCTCCGGCAACATTATACTCAGAGCGTAGAGGAGGAATTAAAAGCTCTCTCTGAGTGTTCTAAACAGGACTGGGAGGGCCCGTTCGAGATAGCAACATCCTGGGCCAAGAGGAACCTGGGCCGCCGCCTCCAACCTGACTCTCTGGAACAGGCCAGAGCTGAGATCGTGGCCAAACTGGGGGACCTGGGGACTGCCACTTCAACAGAGGAGGTAAACACCACCAGGGCACCTACACGACAGCCACAAGGGGGTGTGAGAGGGACACAGCAGGACACCATTGAACTCTTTAATGAGATACAGGGCCCACCTGCACCCCGCACAACATCCAAAACAACGACGGCAACGATGACGGACCACGTCGCTGGAGACTGGTCACCTTCTTCTGAGATGGAGCAGGAACAAGAGAGGGAACTGACACCTTCCTCCCCTCCAGAATCTTCACAACCAGCAGAGCCCAATCTGGCCACACCGAAGGAGCAGAGGGTGTTGAGATTCGCCGCCTCGATCCCAGAGACGCCATCCCAGGAACGGCCATGTTCTCCCTCCATCCAACCACCACAATCTGGTGAAATTATGGACACTGAGGGACTGGACCTCACACAGGGGGAAGTCACCCCCAAAAAGACAAAGCGGGTTAGCACTTTAACAGTGGCTAAACCGCAACCAGTGTCTCACCCGGGACCATCTCGCAGCGGCTTAGACAGACTGACTTCCTGTGTGCAAACCCGGCTTCAGCTTCAAGCAGCAGAGGAATCATCATCTTCTTCATCATCTCCTCCTCCTTCACCAGCCTCGCCGGGACAGCAGGTGCGGACGCCGACCAGACATCCCAACACACACAGGAAATTGAGAGACTGGCACCTGCATGTGAAAGAGCCCTGGCTCGTCGTCGGCGATTCTAATGTTAGCAGACTGCCCCCCTTTGCAGCTGACAGTTTGCAGATCGATGGCTTCCCGGGAGCCAAATGGTGGCATGCAGAGTACCTCCTGGAGAAAGCCACTATTGCCACACCGGTGACAAAACTAATCCTGTCTTTTGGCATTAATAACAGGTCCCAGAGAGACAAGAATATGCCGGTGTTGGAACTGAAAAGGGCCCTGAAAGTAGCCCGGCAGAAGTTCCCTGAGGCTAACATTTATGTGCCTGAGATTAACTTTTCTTCTGCTCTTTCTCAGGTGGAAAAGGACACTTTGATGTACTTGAACACTTTCATTACAGGACTAAAAGATCACATTCCAGCCCTCACCTCAGACATTTTCACTACAGAAGAGGATGACATTCACTGGTCATATGGAACTTCAGAGGCAATGTTACAACACTGGGAGATGTATGTAAATGGGGAGTCCCCATAAGCCTGACACATCGGGAGGGGTCAAGTGATTTACATGTTGTTGATGGTGTTATGAACTTGTCCAAAAAATTCCATCCTTCCACTGCTCAGCGGAGCCTGCTGAATAGAGGCCTGACTTTTATCCCCACAAAAGGCTACAACAAAAATTTACAATTACAATGCAAATATGACATTCAGCAGTACCATAGGAGGATCAAATTGGCTGCCTTTTATGGAGATAAAAATGAGACTCAATCTCAGCCCTTCACTCCAAAGTCATACTGGTCTCCGCCCAATGCTCAGCTGCCACCCCAAATTCTTGCTTTGATCAAAGCTGATAATGAATATTTTCAAAACCATTTTCATGTAGAGCGAATTAAGTCCAATTTGACAATAGAAGAGACAAAGGCTCTAACAGAATTGAAAGAAAACAAACAAATTATTATAAAACCGGCAGACAAAGGGAGCGCAGTTGTAATTTTGGACAGGGACCAGTATTTGGAGGAAGGCTACAGGCAATTAAATGACAAAACATATTATTTGAAATTGAAAAAACCCATATACCACGACACAATACCAATGGTGGAAAAAATCATTAATAGTTTACACCAAAAGAAATTTATAAATCTAAAACAAAAGAACTATTTGCTGGGCTCCGCTGAACCAAGGGGAAGGCTCTTTTACATGCTGCCTAAGATCCACAAGGATCCGGCGAAATGGAGTGTCCCCTTTCAGGTGCCCCCAGGGCGACCAATCGTCTCAGACTGTGATAGTGAGACTTACTATACAGCTGAGTATCTGGATTATTTCCTGACTCCTTTATCCACAAAACATGCGAGCTATATTAAGGATACATATGATTTTGTGGATAAAGTGAAGCAAATAGAAGTCCCCATCGATTCCTTTCTGTTTTCCATAGATGTTGACAGCCTTTACACAAACATTGACATTGGTGAAGGCATTGACTCCATTAAGAGAGTCTTTCAAAAGTACCCGGATAAGAGAAGGCCAGAAAAAGAATTACTAAAACTTTTAGAAATAAATCTCACAAGGAACGATTTTGAATTCAATGGTGACTTCTATTTACAAGTCAAGGGTACGGCCATGGGGAAGAAGTTTGCCCCAGCATATGCAAACATCTTCATGGCAGAGTGGGAGACTGCTGCACTGGATAAATGTATCAAAAAGCCACTGCACTATTACCGCTTTCTGGACGACATATGGGGGGTCTGGCAACATTCTGAGCAGGATTTTGAGATGTTTCTGAAAACTTTAAATGACCACAATGCTTCTATTAAGGTTAAATCAACCATCAGTAAGGCCTCTATTGATTTTCTTGACACGACCACCTTCAAAGGCCCAAATTTCATGAATGACCGTAAATTGGACATAAAGGTCTTTTTCAAACCTACAGACACTCATGCCCTCCTATTTAAAACAAGTTTTCATCCTAAACACACATTTGCGGGAATAGTCAAATCCCAACTGTTAAGATTCCACAGAATTTGTACACAAAAGTCTGATTTTGGAGCTGCTGTTAAGATCCTGTTCTCTGCTCTCTCCACTAGGGGGTACTGTTGGTCTTTCCTAAGGAGCTGCTTTAATTCCTTTCTCCATACAAAACCAATTGACGTTTCCCCTCTGCTTCCAGTGGTCATCACGTATGCTCCTTTCACCTGCAAATTGGTCAGGGCCATCAAAAACAATTTCCAGAGCCTAGCTCAGAATGTACAGACACTTCACAATCACAAGGTAATTGCTGCTTTCAGGAGGCATAAGAACCTAGGTGATCTCCTCATTAGAGCCCAAATTTCGCCTCTCTCTGTGCCTAGACGCAGAGATCAGGGGCAATTTTTCCAGCATCGTAGGTTGGTGCGCAGCCACTCTAATGGCTTTGTTTTTCTGTCTCTGTGCAAAGGGACCCCGAGGTCCAAAAATTGTATATATTTGATTACATGTAAGAGATGTGGAATCCAGTATGTGGGAGAAACAGGTAACACACTGCTGACTAGATTCACTCAACACAGGTACAATATTACACAGAAAAAGAACACTCACACCTACCTGGTGAAACATTTTTTAATACATGGTTGGAGTTCTGTCACAGCGACAGTTATCCAAGTGAACTCGAGGTGGACAACGCAGCAGAGGAGGAGAACTGAGAGAGTTTGGATAGCTAAACTGGATACAGTTTATCCAAACGGACTCAACGAAAAGGGATTCAGGAGATATTGATCCCACAGAATGTATATAGTTATTATTCTAATGTTTTCAATTGTCATTGCTGCCATTGTTACTGTGTGTCTCACTCCCTTTCCACAATTTCCTGGGGAGCATCCCACCCCTCAAACTGACCCTAAACTTAACCTCGGTGACCCCTAGACAAAACTCAACTCCGGCCCTAAACCTAACCACTCGGACACCTAGTTGGAGATGAGGACGGGGCATACCCCCACCCCTGGGATGGGCCCTAACCTTAACCCCTCCCCCCTCTCCTCTTCACCCCTCCTCCCCTTACCCCTCGCTTCTCCAACCCCATCCATGGGACCCCGCCTGGAGCTTCGCTGGGGGTCTCGGGAGACCTGAGGCGGGAGCAGGTATGGTCTGTGCATTGGAGCCCGGCCCCCCTTGGGGACCGTGCTCCCAAACTTGATTTCCCCTAACCCCCTAACCCTAACCCCTAACCCCTAACCCTAACCCCCTAACCCTAACCCCCCCTAACCCTAACCCCTAACCCTAACCCTAACCCCTAACCCTAACCCTACCCTAACCCTAACCCGATACGAAAGTGCACTATTAATATTAAAAAACCAAATGTTGGTTAATTTTTTGAACTGGGACGGGGACATCATCACCGGTCCTTTGAGCAATCATGCCCCCTTGGGGACGCATTGATGGGGACCTGACCGCCCGGGAGGGGGCAGGTATGGACAGTGCATTGGAGCCCGTTCCCCTTTGGGGACCGGACTCCCAACTTGAATTTCCCCTAACCCCCCCCCTAACCCTAAGCTAAATCTAGCATCTATGCCCTACCCAAATCATAACCCTAACCCTAACCAATTTGTTTATCTAAAATTAATGGAATCCTAATTGGAATATAGCCCTATTTTACCTACCCCCTGATCTAATCTGGCCCTAACAATTTTACAATTTTGGAAAGTCCCACTCCCACTTCATTTTGGGAAATTAAATCTTACACCTTAACCCAGTACTAGCTCTGAAGCCCAAGTAATCCTAACCCTAAGCTGAAACCTAAAGCCTAACCCACAGTCACATCGCCTTTCTAAATTATTTACTCCCCAAGTAGGGTTGAGTCCTCCCCAAGCAGGGTTGAGAGTTTCGTAGAAAGCCAAGTCGGCATTCATGGTAGCCTAAACAATTGGAAGAGAAAGGGACAGATGTAGGCCAAAAGGAAGGGTAAAGGGCAGAGGTCAAGAGAAGGGAAGAAAAGGATGATGAAAAGGGAAAAGTAAAAGGGAAAAGAGGAAAAGACTGAAAATGAAGAGAGGAAGAACAAAGGGAAAAATTAGAGCCAAAAAGTCTGGCGGAATTGGAAAAAAGCGAAAAGCTGAAAAGAAATTTAAAAGAAAGCCGAAAAAAATGCCAAAGGAGGCGGGATCAGAGGAGAGAGTATAAATAGGAGGCTCAAACACAGAGCTCTTCAGTATGCCCTCGCCTGAAGAAGAAGCAACACCTTCGAAACGTCGCGACATGGGCATACTCATTTAATTTTTTCCACTTTATGTTAGTTTGTTATTTTAGTTTGTTATTTTGGGGGATTTTATTTCATATTTTAATTCATATTTTATTGATTTTCCTTAAACTCAAATTGGAGAACAATTAAAACTAAATTTGAAAGAAGACACAGAAAACAAATTGGAATTCAAAATCTTTATTGGAATTGAGCCAAAGTAACGGACACGTAATATGACAACCTGTAAAAAAGAAATACTTACCTGTAAAAAAAGTAAAAAAATACTTACCTGAAAGGAAAAAACCTGTAAAATAAATACTTACCTGGACAATTAAAAAACAATTCTGAGGTAGAGGGATGTGAGGCTGCGGACCGTCGGGTGCGATGGCCCGTGCACGCTCTGTTCCTCCTGGAGTGCGTACAGGGACTCGATTGCTGTGACCCTGTCCACTCTGAGAGGGACAGGTTCTTTTTCTCACTCCTAACCAGCCAGCGCCTCGATCCGGTTGGTCTTTGGGTCTCACTCCTAGCTAAGCTAAATCTAGCATCTATGCCCTACCCAAATCATAACCCTAACCCTAACCAATTTGTTTATCTAAAATTAATGGAATCCTAATTGGAATATAGCCCTATTTTACCTACCCCCTGATCTAATCTGGCCCTAACAATTTTACAATTTTGGAAAGTCCCACTCCCACTTCATTTTGGGAAATTAAATCTTACACCTTAACCCAGTACTAGCTCTGAAGCCCAAGTAATCCTAACCCTAAGCTGAAACCTAAAGCCTAACCCACAGTCACATCGCCTTTCTAAATTATTTACTCCCCAAGTAGGGTTGAGTCCTCCCCAAGCAGGGTTGAGAGTTTCGTAGAAAGCCAAGTCGGCATTCATGGTAGCCTAAACAATTGGAAGAGAAAGGGACAGATGTAGGCCAAAAGGAAGGGTAAAGGGCAGAGGTCAAGAGAAGGGAAGAAAAGGATGATGAAAAGGGAAAAGTAAAAGGGAAAAGAGGAAAAGACTGAAAATGAAGAGAGGAAGAACAAAGGGAAAAATTAGAGCCAAAAAGTCTGGCGGAATTGGAAAAAAGCGAAAAGCTGAAAAGAAATTTAAAAGAAAGCCGAAAAAAATGCCAAAGGAGGCGGGATCAGAGGAGAGAGTATAAATAGGAGGCTCAAACACAGAGCTCTTCAGTATGCCCTCGCCTGAAGAAGAAGCAACACCTTCGAAACGTCGCGACATGGGCATACTCATTTAATTTTTTCCACTTTATGTTAGTTTGTTATTTTAGTTTGTTATTTTGGGGGATTTTATTTCATATTTTAATTCATATTTTATTGATTTTCCTTAAACTCAAATTGGAGAACAATTAAAACTAAATTTGAAAGAAGACACAGAAAACAAATTGGAATTCAAAATCTTTATTGGAATTGAGCCAAAGTAACGGACACGTAATATGACAACCTGTAAAAAAGAAATACTTACCTGTAAAAAAAGTAAAAAAATACTTACCTGAAAGGAAAAAACCTGTAAAATAAATACTTACCTGGACAATTAAAAAACAATTCTGAGGTAGAGGGATGTGAGGCTGCGGACCGTCGGGTGCGATGGCCCGTGCACGCTCTGTTCCTCCTGGAGTGCGTACAGGGACTCGATTGCTGTGACCCTGTCCACTCTGAGAGGGACAGGTTCTTTTTCTCACTCCTAACCCTAACCCCAATCGACCCCCATCTCAAAACCGGACTTGGTCTTCTTGGGACCGGGGAGGGAGGGGCCCAGGAGGGAAGGACCGCGCATACCTCGGTCCTCCCCAGGGAGGACGGGGCCGTAACCCACGTCCTAACTAAATAGTAATTTATACACTTAAATATTAAATAAGTACTTACACCAACAAATAAATAAATAAATAAATAAATAAATATCATAAAAACATTTTTTTCCAATTCATGTTTTATAATTTATGGTAGTACAAACAGATGAACACATACAGGGTAAAACCTAATTTTTTGGAGAAATAGGGACGTGCAAAAAAGCATTAGTACATTGGACAATATAAAAGCCATTGCAGACCAGAGGCTATAAAAGGGGTGTAGCCAGGAGCGAGAGCTCATTCTGCTCTCGACAGCCGAACAGTGCACATCTCCAGCAGCCAGCCATTGTTTTGAGCGCTTGGATTTTGGTTTGTTTTATTTTCTTTCGTGCCTCACAGGCCTGAGGAAGACCTTTTAAGGTCGAAACGTTGCCGGAGGCACGTTTAATTTTTTTTGAACGGGAAAACACGTTTTTTTGTTTTTAGGGATTGTTAAGCCCCTGTGCTCTCTTTTAGTTGTTTGCAGAATTTTTATTTTTGTTTACACCAAACAACCGAACACACGGTTTTTCTTTTAAGGGAGTTTTAAGCCTTCGGGCTCTCTTTTAGTTGTTTGCAACCGAACTTACGGTATTTTATTTTAAGGGATTTTTAAGCCCTTGGGCTCTCTTTTAGTTGTTTAAAAACAATTTTGTTTTATTTCATTTATATTTAAAATAAATAATTAAAACCCACTCGTCATGGCGGACGAGTGGCAAGTAGTCCGCTACGGAAGACGACGCCAGCGTCTCTTCCTTGAGAACCCTGACAGGGATCGGGGGTTCTCCCGTGGGATGGCCCGTGCACCTTCCTTCTACCCTCGTAGGAGGAATCAATTCCCCTACCCTAACCCCCTAACCGCCCCTAACCCTCGAAACGTCGCGGCAGTGGGCACAGTAATTCATTGATTTTCACTTATTAAAAATTAAAACACTTTATTGATTTCATTTATTTTTTGTTTTTATTTAAAAACACAAATTTCATTTACATTTTTTCTTTTTTCTCGCCTTTGTTTGTGATTGTAAATTCATATACACATATTTTTCATATCTAACTGAAATAAATAGCACAGCAAAACAATTATTAAATAAAGATAACAAAGGCGACATCAAGAGACACACAAACAAAAAATTAAAAATTCAAGACATGGGGTCCCGGATGGACTCGGAGGGCTGGACGGTGGTGCGTCACGGGAGAGGGCGGCTGCCTTCCCGTAGACGTGTCCGGCAGGGGACAAGCGGCAGAGGCGGAGGGATGGACAGAGCACCGTCTGGACCCTTCAGGGACCGGACTCAATTCCACATCCCTAACCCTAACCCCTAACCCTACCCCCCCTAACCCGCTTGGGCTGCGTCTTGTCCCCTGACTGCGATACCCTGGGGTGGCCTTTGACCTTTGGACTGGGGATATCCCAACCCCCTCATCATTCCTAACCCTAACCACATGAACACACACAAAACAATTGGACATAACACAAAAGTCAATAAAGACAACCACATAATTAGGACAAAACAATAAAAGGAGGTTTGGAGGAAACAATTGGACATAACATAAAAGTCAATAAAGACAAACACACAATTAGGACAAAACAATAAAAGGAGGTTTGGAGGACACAAAACAATTGGACATAACACAAAAGTCAAAGCAACAGACATAAAACAAAAAAGAGAAAAATATTAAATTGAAACACACGTAAAAACATAAAAATGACAAATACATAATGAGAAGGAGGATGGAACGGACACAGAACAGGACAGTCATAGGGAAGGAACAAAATGATGAGGTCACGAAAAAATTAACGGAAAGGACAAACAGGAAGGGGGTGCCATAAATAGAAACATAAGGAAAGGACATTTAAGAAGGGGGTGCCATAAAAACAATGAAAAATAAAGAAAGCCAAGGAAAATGTGAAGAAACAGAAAAACAGAGAACCCGAGAGTGGGAGGAGACAGAACACAGTATAAAAGCCAAGAGAGGCACACAAAACACACAGAGACAGACACGTTGGGCCAGCCTGAAGAAGGCCAATATCACGCCGAAACGTCGCGACGGCCCACCGATACGAAAGTGCACTATTAATATTAAAAAACCAAATGATGGTCAGTTTTTTGAATTTCGACGGGGACATCATCACCGGCCTTTTGAGCAATCATGCCCCCTTGGGGACGCATTGATGGGGACCTGACCGCCCGGGATGGGAGCAGGTGTGGACAGTGCATTGGAGCCCGTTCCCCTTCGGGGACCGGACTCCCAACTTGAATTTCCCCTAATCTTAACCTGGGGGCCATAACGCAAAACCCTAATTCTAATCTCTACAGGGAAGTACAATTGGACAGGGAAATTCTTCACATAATAAAAACGGTTTAAAAATATTTTTATTTGAATTAAAAATGATTTCTACATTAAAAACCGTGGAATCACGTAAAGTGTTAAAAACCAGAAATTAAAAACAGCATTTCTTTATAATACAATTTCATAGCGTATGACATTAAAATAATTATATTCAAGAAGGCTCATAATAGGCCAAAATGTTAAAATACAGTTTATTTACACTAATAACATTTACACAAAACAAATACGGTTAAAAGCATTACATATTAAAAACAATGGATTCCACAATATTAAAATTCATATATACACCAGAATCTTAAAAACGGTTTATATACACAGGATCATATAGGCTTTAACAGAAGAAAACTGAAAGGGTTTGTGATAAAAAAACTAAAAACCACACACAGAGGGAAGGGTATAAAGGGAGGTCGAGTCAGCCTGGAGCTCAGTTCGACTCTGGACTCCGAGGAGTGAACATCAGTAGCCACAGCCTTGTGCAGTACAGCCTCATTCTTTCATTTTTTTGTGTGGCAGGCGCCGGAGGAAGACCCTCAAAGGGTCGAAACGTTGCGCGTACGGCACACTACCTTTTTCAATTTATTAATTAAATAATAACTTTTGCTTTAATTTCTTTTGTTTCTTTTCTTTTTTTCATTTTCTACATTTATTTCTCGCCTGATAAAAGCTCAAATTAGAGTTATAATTACTTATATAACAAAGGCGAACCCAAATCACAAAAACTAAAACACAACAACACAAACACAAAAATTAACCAAAGACTGAGGACCGGATGGCCTCAGCAGGTTGGACCGTCGTCCGATACGGGAAAAGGCGGAAGCTTTCCCGTAATCGTGACAACCAGCAGGGTGGGTTTCCTTCGGGAGGGATGGCCCGTGCATTTCCTGCCTCACAGAGGTGGCAGGCTCAGTCCCCTTCCCTTAACCCCTCCCCCCTCTCCTCTTCACCCCTCCTCCCCTTACCCCTCGCTTCTCCAACCCCATCCATGGGACCCCGCCTGGAGCTTCGCTGGGGGTCTCGGGAGACCTGAGGCGGGAGCAGGTATGGTCTGTGCATTGGAGCCCGGCCCCCTTTGGGGACCGTGCTCCCAAACTTGATTTCCCCTAACCCTAACCCCCACTGCGGGATACGGACGGGGTACTTCCAACTCAGTCACCTCCCCCCCCGGTTAGGAATTACCAGAACCAAACGGCTTTTTTACCACAGCGGGGAACCAACTTTTCCTCGGTTAATTGGATCTATTTGCCATAAGCAATATGTGGGGGAAACCGGTAATAGCTTTAGTGCTAGACTTTATGCCCACCGACATAACATAATCCGGGGTCAAAAACTGGTACCGCTTTGGTATCCCACTTTTGGAAACATAGCGTCCATAATTTGAGGACCAGCGTTTTGGAGAGTAACGTTTGGTGGTCTGAGAGGAGGCGGAGATGGAGGGAGCGAGTGTGGATAGATAGGTTGAATAGCTGGGTTCCGAACTGTTTGAACGATCATTGAGTTTTTTGGGGGGGTTTTGGTGATGGTTAGTGTTTGGGTGCTAGGCTGATCACAGTGGCTTATGGTTATATTGATTATATTGTGATATTGATTGTTAACAGGATGAGGAGTTTGTGGGTTGCAGGGTGGGTTTATACTCCCTTGAACCAGGTATCTGACTGTGTCCACGAACCAGTAAAGCATTTTTTTGCAGGAATTGGGGTTGTTCTCATAACCCTGTCGAACAGCAGAGCGTCTCTGGAAGTCCACTGGTCTGGTTGTCCATCGTGAACACCATAACCCACACAAAGAACTTCTTCACTTATATAATGAGTCAGTGAAAGAGGCTAGATCCTCTTATTTCAATAATCTTATAAACTGTCATAAAAATAACCCAAGAACTCTATTTGATACCATCACCACTATTGTTTCTCCTCCAACTCAGCATGCTGTGTTACTTTCTGATGAAGACTGTAATACTTTCCTCAATAACTTTGTAAATAAGGTGATGGACCTGAGATCCAAAATCTCCTCAAGTGCCTCCCCTTATGAAGATGCCCCTCGGTGTCCTGGGTCATTTACTTCCTTTTCAGTCTGGCTTTAACAAGCAGCACTCCACTGAGACCGCTCTCTTAAGAGTCTATAATGATGTGTTAATGACTTCTGATGCAGCAAATTGTTCTGTGATCGTTTTACTTGATCTTAGCGCAGCCTTCAGTACCACTGACCACAAAATCCTCCTTTAAAATTCTTGTTTTAATATACAGAGCACTAAATGGCTGGGCCCCAGATTATTTATCCAAGCTTCTTACAAAATACACTGCTGCTCGGTCTCTCTGCTCACAGACTCAGAGTGTGTTGGTTGTTCCCCGTACACGTCTGAAGACCAAAGGGGACAGAGCCTTTCAGTCTGTGGCACCAAGGCTGTGGAATAATTTACCACAACAACTACGTTTGGTTGACTCTGTGGAATCCTTTAAAAAACATTTAAAAAGCATTGATCAACAGAAGGCTTCTTTAAAAAGAAAAGTTTTTAAATTTTACATTTTAACATACTTTTAATCTTTTTATATTGTGTATATTGTCTATTTTGTTACTTAACTTTCTGTTTATTTTTCTCTTTGTGTACAGCGCTTTGTGACAGCCTGTCTATGAAAAGTGCTTAATAAATAAACTTTACTTACTTTACTTACATCCACCATTGTCTGTCAGAGTCTGCAATTTTCTGCAGGAAGAGCAGAAACTGACATTGTCTGCTGGCCACAAGAGAGACCTTTTGTGACTGAACTCAACCCAGTGCCACTGATTTTGTCTTGATCATCCCCAGGAAATCAAAAAAAGCACACACTAGGTGGTGATTAAAGAACATTTTTTAGTGAAGAAATCATTTGATTCATACTTTAAATTATGAAATACCACAAAAACCATAACTCACAATCAATGCCTTTTTACATTTTTCTTTTTATTTCATTTTATATATTTACTGAGTAATATATTTCTCTCTCTGCTCCCGTCATCTGTGAAGGCTGAGAATATGACTACAAAGTCTCATAGGCCAAAAGGTGTTCTGCTTTAAAAAGTGAAGGCTCAGTAATAGCCAAAATATTAAGCACATTTTGCCCTCTTCTGTTTGTGTGACTGAGGATGTAGTTCAGGTATTTTAACACTAGATGGAGGTATTGTAAAAGTAATGTCAAATTTGAAATGGAGCATCACTGGGCTGCAATTCAAATTACGGAGACACACACACACACACACACACTGCAGGCTTACTTGTTGTTCCTAGAGTATTTAAAAGTAGAATGGGACAGCCTTCAGTTTTCAAGCCCCTCTTCTGTGGAACAAGCTTCCAGTTTGGATTCAGGAGACAGATACTATCTCTACATTTAAGATTCAAACTTTCCTTTTTGCTAAAGCATATAGTTAGGGCTGGACCGGGTGACCCTGAATCCTCCCTTAGTTATGCTGCAATAGGTGTAGGCTGCTGGAGGATTCCCATGATGCACTGGGTGTTTCTTCTTCACTCACTATGTGTTAATACACCTCGCTGCACTCAATCATACTTGTTGGTAATCTCTGGCTCTCTGGTGTATGACTAGATTGGTAAAATTATAGAAAAGCAATAAAAATATAAATGCATGATCTGTACTTTTATTCTGTCTCTCTCTCTCTTGAACTACTAAGATACAAATATTGCAGATTGTGATATGTGACATGAATTGGAGGTTGAATAAATAACTGAAGTAGTCTCACAAAACAATCATAAAATAAGCTTACTCATTAAAAATAATCTCACTCTGACTCAATTGGAACAGAGCAATTCAAGATACAATTGCTTTAAGTTGTAATGTGGATCCTTTACCACAGGATGGCAGTAGAAATCTTTAATAAGGCAGGAATGTTCAGACTGAACGTTCAGACGAAAACTCACACTGAACCACATTGTATTTGCATATTTTTTTAATTATTGCTTGTAATGTTAATATATTTGCTTACTTTCTGTAATATCACACAGCAAACATTCTTATAAAGAAGAGTAAAATATAATTAACAATATTAATATTTAAAGAAGTAAAATATGATCTTGGAGTAAAGACTGGTAACAAATTAACAGATTTTATTATTAGCAACTTCTTATGTTTTAATGTAGATATGGAATATAAACCTAAAATAACGAGCTAAAAGACAAGCTTAGAAAATGATCATTGTTTAGAGAAAAAAAGATGACTATGGGCTCCAAGGGTATGAAGACAAAGGCAAAACGTAGGTAGACTATATAGAAGGGGTGCAATGGAGGTGTTGGGGGATATATTGTTTTTCTAGCAAATTGATGTGATTCATCTGAACCATGTGACCCCTCGGCACACTCCCTGAGTGACCAATGCCATGGCACACCCAAGGGCAACTGGAATTGCATTGAGCACCTTTTTTCACCCTTTCTTGTTTTGTTTTTTTAAAGGCAATAAGAGAATATGTATGTCCTCCATTTTACCACAAGACTGAGGAAACAAAACAACAGCCTGTAGTTATATGTACCATAGTCTTTCTTCCCTTAAGAATATATATTCCTCTAATCACACACACAAACACACACACACACGTGACTTGTTCCAGGTTGTTTTCTTCAGAGTTGTTGCTTTATTGTGCCTGCTGATCCGATTTCCCTTCCTCTCAGGTGTGATTTCTCTTTCCCAGTAAACCCATGCTTCGCAGCTAAGAGAAAAAATAACACACCAACATGTATAACAACAAAAAAATAGCATAACAATACTTTCACTTGAAGTTCAGGTATAATGCATCTTCACGATCTATGTTCATTTCATGTTCTTTATTTCAGAACATGAAATGAATGATGTTTTTGTTCATCTTCTTTAAACATATAACAATAAAATGTATGTCTCTGACTATTCATTTTATGGTTTTGGGGTTTCAGCAACAGACACTTTAGAAATAATTGATAGGAGGAATAGCACATTGAGTTGGGTTTTTGCCAATATAAAACTAAAATATAATAGAAGCAGATAGAACATAAATCATTTATTTTTGGTGTGCTGCATCTTGTTTAGACTTTTATCTGACCTTTGTTAAAATGTTTTTCTACATGAACAAATGGATGTATAGAAACATTAGGAAAAGTACTCATTTCTTCAGCTTATCAATTTAAGACACTGTATTAGCTCTGTGATGTCTATAATGATCTTTAAACTGTATTTTTTTTATATGACAATTTAACAGGATGTTTTACTGACATTAACTTTCTATTTAACCCCTAACTCTTGAACAAAACAATTGTAATATTAAGACATGGAGAATCAGTGAAACAGAAATAGGGGATGAGAATCATTTCTGACTTAAATCTCAAGTTTTCAAACAAAACAAGTCTGTGGCAGGAGTAAACATTAGAGAGATTATAGGGTGTGTATTCACTCAGCCAGAGAAATTAATTAGTTATTGATCAAGAGACTGGATGAATAAAATGAATAGATTTAATAAAAGAGTGAATAGATAGAGCAAAGCTCTACTTCACATTTACAGACATCATGGCTGGCATGTCCCATGTTTCTCACTCCATTACTAACGCACTCAGAGCTTAAAAGTTCATTTTTATTTATTTATTATTTATTTTTAAATAAATGCTTTTAATAGCAATCTGTGGAAAGTTGCTAAATAAAGATCACATGCTGATAATGTAATGTATCATTCAGGGGATAAAATTAAACGCCTGAAAAAAAGATCCAGCAGCACCACAATAAAATCAAATCATAACAGAAGACTCTTACTATTTTTCTTCCTTATAATATTTAGATTTGACATTGTATGAATAATAATAAAAACTTTATTTTTGCTTTTAATTAATGGCTCTGATGGAAATTTTGCACTCAATGAAACTCCCCTTGAAAAACGTCTACATATCATTAAGCCTTATTTGGATTTGGATGGTCTGCTAATAAACAATTATTTATATCAAATTATTACCTAATGCATGAATTTAACAACATGGAGCAAGTGATATTTATACACCATACTTAGTGCCTTTATTACTTTTACTTAAGCTATTCACCAATGCACATTTGGCATAAAACCCCCCTTTTTTAATACATGGGGCTTTATGAGAGAATATCAGATTAAAAATGTGAACTGTGTTTTTGTTTCCTTGATTTATGGACCCTATAAAGTGATATTTATTAGGCTGGTGCAAATAATTAAATGGTTGTGTTTTTAGTGCAATAATCACCTAATGTAAAAACCTAACAGGGGGAAATATTACCTCATAAAAAAGGAGTTATCTCAAAAGTCAAGGAGTCAAAATATTTACATTGATAAATCTGTCCTCATCACCTGATAGTAAACACCTGAACCACCTGAACAGTAGCCTTTTGTAGCAGCACGACTGAGATGAATGTTGGTGAGAGTTACTGCTGTTGTTTTTCACTGCTTTTAATTGCCTTTTTACCCTCCAGCTTGAGGAGTTTAGGACAAAGTGGAGTAAAAGTTTCCAGACTTGATGACCACACAAACACCCACTGAATGAAAT
The DNA here is from genome assembly GCF_001858045.2 of Oreochromis niloticus. NCBI lineage: Eukaryota > Metazoa > Chordata > Actinopteri > Cichliformes > Cichlidae > Oreochromis > Oreochromis niloticus. The sequence continues at coordinate 40,526,572 of NC_031965.2, forward strand.
GAACATTCAGTGGCACAAAAATACACAGGTTCAATTTCTTCATTCTGCTGGAAATAACACAATTATACAGTGCCTGTCAAAACTGAGGCATGTACACAGATCCATATTTGAATATGTATGCCTGACAACACAAAACCACACACACATGTAGTGTGTGCAGTACAAAGACAGGCTAACATTCAGTGAAGTGGGTCAAAGACTGTAGAGTCAGACTGATTCCTTAACATTTTCATAGTAATCTTAAAATTCCTGGTTGTTGGGTAATAAGACACTTTATCATCACAGACTGTGACAGGAGACATTAGTCTTGACCTGCCATGGGGGACAAAAAAAGGATGCAGTTTGATCACCATAACAACCAGCTTATTGATCACAGCAGTGTACAGCCGGGTCCTCCATCCATCGATGATGCTGTTCGTGCAGAGAGGAGGGAAGAGAAGAGAAAATGGAGAGAGAGAAGAGTCACAATAAAAAGACAGCTGACTTTATTGTTTTCTCTTCAGTCAGAGCCCCAGAAGAAGAGAAATGTTTATGTTCTACAAATTCAGACAAACTTTTTACTGTACCTGAGAAAACTGATATCTACCATGTCTTTAGTGAACTCAGTTCACCCAAAGTTATTATTATATGTTTATATTAGGATATAGTAATTATTCAGGATAAATGTGATACAGCATTGTGTACTCTCATACCCTTTCTCTGAATGAGTTCAATCTACACACAAAATTCAGCTTGAAGTGAATAAACCCTAGATGCTTATTTACACCAGTAGGCGTTTACTGAAAACATTGGGAGGGGAAAAAAAGATTACACCCTGAGGACAAAATCTACAGTGTTATTGTATGTGTTCTCTTATCACATGACAGTTGACATTTTCAGGTAATGTTCTCTGTTCCTGTGGCTGGAGTTGTTAGACCAGAAGACAAAATGATCAGAGCTACAACAGAAGAACTTGATGAAATGTTTTTACAACCCATACCACATAAAAAGCTAAATGATACAACCTATCGGTTTTTTTGTGTGCATGTATGTGTGTGCTGTGCATGCATGCAAATGGATGCATGCATAGCACACATTGTACTCAATGTACACACCAGCCACAGAAGCTGAGCTGTGGCCTAATAGGATAATGAATTCAGTGTGTGGAGGCAGTGCAAGACCTGTGTGCATGTGCAGGGCAGCAGTGGGGGTTAATACAACATGATAAATATTTGATTTCTACTGGGGCCAGTCTCCACCTACAGAATGGGAAATGGCTGTAATGCGATTCAGAACACATTGTCCTTTGGGAGGCCCTTTGCGTGTTTGGCTTATTTGGTGTGTGCGTGTTTGTATGTGTGTGTGTACTTGTAAGTGTATGGGCCCTGCGTGTGTATGGCCTGGGGAAATAAAGGAACAAATCGGCTTACAAATCACCAAACCACCATGGCACTGCAGCGAGGAATGGCCCCTGTCTGACTACCACCACCAGCAATGACCCTGAACACAACAATCAAGTTGATGTGGGCTGTGACATTATATGCAGGTTCAGGAGGAAGGAGCACCATGCAGCCGACAAGAATGTGACGGCTGTGCTAAATGTCTTCGGACACCTGTAGTCAAAACAACAGTCAACCAAACACGGTAAAATTATAGATTACCTCGAGTCATAAAACCTGTGGGACTGGTATACACTATCTGAGGAGGGGGCTTAGCTTATAATACTTATTGGAAATACATCTTTACTAAATGAAGAACAAATTCCTTTCAAAAAATGCTTAATTTACTACGAAAAGACTAATTTGAGACACTGCTAATACTGACAGATTTTTGTCATTTTTCAAGTCCATCATCATAGATTTTTCTGTATCGGAGCCACAATACTTTATTAATCCCTACGGAAATTATGTTGCTCCAAGACAGTAAGAGTAACAGACTAAACTATTTAAACAATACAATATGTTACAGATTTTCAAATTTAAGAAATAGCACTAATATATACAAATCGCTCAATTATACGTGATTATAAATATCAAGAATATTACAGAGGCAGAATATACAGTATATGATTGAGATAACAACCTCAATATACATTATATTATCTTTCAATGGAAAAAATGTCTTCTTTTGTAAGTACATACATTTGTTAACAGTTTCTTTGTGATATTTTAGAAACACTAGTAAGATAATTGGCATGATTTTTGGCATGAAATACACAGGTTACGATTGAGGAAATATTACTAAAGTACATGCAAATGTGGTATAAAATCAAAGACGAGTCCTTACGAGTCCTTACTGCATTAGATATATCATCTTTGGACCACCTATTGTAGAGGGTTTGACTTTTCAAATTTAAAAAAAATCAAAAGAGAGAATAAATTTCTGAATTATGATGAGTTCAAAAGCATATTTAAAATATTTTGCTGTTAACTGTCATCATTTTCATGATACACAATGTTCTACTGGACTACCAAAAGCACACTGCCTCTTGGAAGCTCAAATTGATCTTTACTCTTCAAAGAACCCAAACACACACTCTTGCCAGAACAGACACACACACACAGAAAGGAAGAAAAGAAAAACTCAAATTCAATCCTGCAGGGAGCGACCCATCTGATATATTTATAGACAAGTGTGCTACACAATCAAGAAGCAGTTTGTCCTCAAGTGGGGGAAATATGGTTTGGGTGATACTGGGTGACACAGCAGTGAGGGTAATGATTGATTATAGCCAGACAGAACTCTTGTTGCTAATTTAATCATTGCTGAAAAATGACAAGAACAGTTCTGCCACAAACACACAAACCAAGGCACATTCCCACTCCCTCTTCTTTTCTTTTCCTGTGGTGAAATTGTCAGACCAAATTAACGCAATTAACATGGCCTTGGGCAGCGAGTGAGGGGTTTAAAGTTGTCACTGTGCAATTCTGTTATCTTGAGATGAAAAAGTGAAAAAACACAATCATATTTCTTCAGCTTGGACTATTTTTTTCCATCTTTCAGAGGAGCTATCATCTCTGGTGTGTGTGCTGTCATCACATCTTTTCTCATTTGGGATGAGACAGAGACGTTGGCGTCAGCCTCAGTGAAAACACTCTTAATGTGTCCTAATGAGTCAGGCATGCTGACGTACACGCTGGCCACTTAGATTCACGTCTAGACACACCACACACACACAGGACAGGCACACACACATACACTTATGAATATACACCAGTGTAATTACTACATGATTGATAATGTTCGAATAAAGAAGGTGCGATATCTTATTTATGTTGCTAAGATTTGCAATGTTTGAATAATATCTCTAACATCTGAAAGCAAATACTGAGGGAATTTACTTTTACATTTCTACAGGCCTGCCATTTGTATTGTCTGTGTGCACCTGAACCTTCATCAAAATGCTTCTACAGTGCAATACTCCTGCAGAGGACTGTTCTCTTAAATGTCCTTGTAAATGTCAGTATTTCATATTCACCAGGTGACATACAGTCAATATTTCCAAATTTAGATTATGTGATGTATAGCATATATATGGCTGAAATAGGTGACAATAAGTGCAGAAGCTTTGAACTGGGAAAGGTTTTATTACAGCTGTGACTGCTTGCTCTCACTGATGTTCGCACTGACCCCAGACATGCAGAGCTGACCCTATTAGTGTTGTTTATGACATCTTTAAGACTAGCAAACAGAGCAGTAAATACTCCATAATGCTTCAGAAAAAAAAACAAAAAAACAAACCTATGCACCTCTGCACCCACCCCACACCAGTACTTCAATGCTAACCCTGTAACTAAATAGTTCCGTGTGCAGCCTGTTTGTAATGACTGAGCTATTTCTACAACCCCATCAAAGACGAGTCCCCATCAGACCCGTTTGTCTGTAAATCTGTGATTTACTATAAGCAATAAGGGCATGAGATGGGATGTGTAGCTGTTTTTTTTCACTGGTCATCATACAGAAATGTGAAATATATATTTGATTTTTCAAGGCACTGTGAAAGCTACGGGTGGACCCATAGGTGCGCAGATCAGAGGCTGAGGATTTTATGTTGTTAGCTAGATGAAAATTTTTGAATGAATGGTCTAATAAGGCTGAATGATTATATGTCACAAATTCAAAAGCTGAAGATTTAAGAGGGCCTTACTTAGAAAAAAAAAAACAATGATCTGTGGGATGTGATAAACAGTTCTAATCTTGTCTGAGTACAAAACATGTTTTTGTTTTTATTATTTTAATGAAACACACCGTAAAATCTAATTAGTTCCCAGAACTCAAAAAAACTAAGGAAACTCGTTGCCTCAAGAAAATTGAGTAAAGCTTAGCTAAAAATGACTAAATTAGGACAACTTATTTATTTTGAGTACTCTGTACAAGCTCATTTGTTCCCAGAACTCAAAAAATTGGATCAAGTTTACTTAAGATGACCAAGTTAGGGCAACTTACTCATTTTGAGTACACTGTACAGCCTTGTTAGTTCCCAGAACTCAAATAAAATATGTAAATCCGTTGCCTCAAAAAAAAAAAAATAACTAAAGCTTACTTAAGATGACTGTTAGAACAACTTATACATTGCAAGTCTGCAGTATTAAGAATAACTTGATATTTCTGACTGTACAATACTAATGGTTTACCTACTGACAAACATTTCAAGTTCAACTAAATGAAAAAACAATTTGTGGTACCATCAATATGACTAAAAATAATTAACAACACTTTTTGTAATGATGTTAAAATCAGCCCAACTTTTATTTTCAAACACAAAGTATAACAGCCAACATACTGGACACTGTTCTGCTGAACAACAAACAATTATATTGCCATCACTGTTATAATCTTACAATGAAACAAAGTCTCAGATGTAATTATTCTGAAAATAAGTTTAGGCCTACCACAAGTTTGTTTTGTACTTACATTACTTATATAATCAAAATAAAATATTTATTGTTCTGTCACAAGTGCAGCCTCTAATTTAAACAACACATTTGTTTTTCATTACAACACAGGTGCTGGAATTTTGCATTATTTTAAGGATGGCTTGTTTCCAGTCCAGGCATTACTGCCTGAATGACTGTCATGGATCGAGGTGATCCAAATGTAAGTGCAGAAGAAAGTCTTTAACTTCCCTTAAGTACAGTGGCAGTGGATGTGGGTTGGAGATGCAATGAGCTTGAACCTGCAGGCGACCATCTTCACTGACCACACCATCTGTGATGGAGGACTCATCTCTCCTGGTGTCCTGCAAGCAAACAATCATTTTTTGGAACATGAACTTAATTGCTTTCTTAAAACATTTTTTTCTACATTTGGTATAGAGCAGACTCCAATTTAGACAATCTCAGCCCCCCAACACCCACCCTCACCACCACCCAACATACAATAATGTCATGAAAGCATCATTTTAAAAAGGGCTATGCAAACATGGCCAATAACTTTCATTGTAATGATGTGCAAAATGATTTGGGCAGAAAACAAATTTTGCTGTTAGAAAACTTGCAGACTTCACTATATACAGTGTAGACCCTCTAAACTAAGTTTGGGGGATGTGATCTTTCAAGAAATGCAGACCAAACTGTTGTTGTTTGTTTACTTACACAGCATGTCTTGTAGAATTAACTGGAGTCACCAGCAACAGCATAGTGCAGTCATATCTCAAGTCTAATAACAGAAGACAGGAAAAGATCAGTAATAATAATAATAATAATAATACATTTTATTTAAAAATAGCGCCTTTCAAAGCACCCAAGGACACTGTACAATGAATAGTAAAGAAACAACTTCCCCAAACCAAAGCACAAATAAAACAATAAGTAAAACAGGCTGATCTAAAGTATGGATAAAGTTCAGCCTGATTAATATAAATGTCACTGACAGTTGCTAATATATTGGAAAACCAAAATACTTACCACTGAGTTGATGTCTTTCTGTCCAACAACAGGAGTGCTGGTCCCGAGCCTCAAAGACAGTAAGAAGCAAGCAGAGGGAGAAAAAACAGAACATTTTTCAGAAACTGATTTGATCCTTAATGGCTGTGCAATCATTGTAACATAGAGTTTGCTTATGTTGTTAAATAAAGGCTAGATTTGACATTAGATATAGATGCCACAGATGTTCAAAAGCTGCCACAAAGCATGAAAAAAAAAAAAAAAATAGACGTCTCCGAAAACGTCGGAGCATTTTTGCAAATATGTGATGTCTTGATAAATCGAGCAGATATTTGAACTTTACACAGCTACATTCTCGCCTGAAAATATCTTAAAAGTTTATTTTGTGACCCAGAAAAAGTAATAAGTTTTTTAGCCGCGCTCCTACGCCATTGCCGCGCTTACCAGTACGCACAGGCTCCGACAACCGCAGCCGACAAATGCGATCCTCCTTTTCACCAGACTACCCTTTCTTGGTCACAAAATAACCTTTTAAGATATTTTCAGGCGAGAATGTAGCTGTGTAATGCTCAAATATCTACTTAATTTATCAAAATATCACATATTTGCAAAAGTGCTTCCACGTTTTCGGAGACCTCTGTTATCCACCAGCGCGATAGCTGACCGGGAGTTCAAGGCTTGATAGAGTCCACGAGCTAACTCCTGGCGTATTGTTTTCAACCCCCCTGCAGTCTTTTGCTAATCAGGTTAAACATGATATATATAGTTAGTTAGTTAGTTATGGCTATGGATTGAAAATACACCCCACCCCACCCCTAACGGCTGCACCTCCCGAAGAATTTTGTCTGGGCTCTTATCTCACTTTTTTATTTCAAACAATCGACAGAAAATTTCACAGACATAGTTTTATGTAAGGTTTTTAAGGCTGTGGTGTTAATCTTTAAGTAACATGAGCCCAGCGGCAGCAGCAACGCTAGGCTAACACTAACTAGCTAGCAAGATTATAAACCTGGTGCTAAACTAAGAGAAGCCACAAAATCAGTTTGAATAAGAGTAAACATTTACTCACCAAGTCAGGGTATCAGGTAAAGATCCACAGCAATGACAACAATAATATCTTGACCTGATGCTTCTCCAGGTTTGCTCAACATATTCCATAACAAATGCTGGCAGCATGAACATGCGGACTGATCCGCGAGGGAGGAGGACGGTAGTGACGTGGCATTTTCAAAACACATCTTTCATCCTTCCGCACTGAGAAGCAAAACTTCCAGCTTGCTTAGTTTTTCTAAGTTAAGACAACTCAAATCAATTGAGTTTATCAGCGTTTTTGCATAAAAAGTACTGGTAACTTATTTAAATCGAGTTCTAATAACAAATTGATAAAAATTGAGTTCAGCCTATTTAATATTTTTACTTAAACACAATATTACATTTTACAGTGTAGTGGAAAAACCCATGAGCTTCAGTTATATTTAAAGCATGTGTATTTCTAAATATGTTAACTCAAGGCCTGAATTATCTTAAATATCTTATCATGTTTCCCCCTGGTTAAATGAAAAATGGTCTCCTCCTTTTTATCAAGGGTAGTTTAACGTTTTTGGCTTTGTAAAATATTCCAGCCTCTTCTTGATATTTGTGGATCAAATTTAAGTTCAAGGAGAATAGAAATGGAGCCTTTAGTTAGGAGGAAAGGTGAAGAGGAATTACTGCCATACCATCCCAATGGAGCACTAGAGTATCTAAAAGTAGAATGGAAGGCAGATCCATCAGTTTTTAGGCCCCTCTTGTCCAAACTAACAAAAAGCATCCAGCATATATCCATTAATTTGATGCAGGGCCAATCTCGGAGCCATTAACAATAATAAGAGCTTTGAACATTGTGTATAGAAAAGCATGACATGCATTTTTGCATCTTTACTAGAAAGAACACTGTCCTTTATGGTTTTGTCTTGTAGCCTAGTGTTTTTAACACAAATCTAAATTAAAAAATGAAATTGCCAAGAAAAGATATAAACGATTCTATAGCCAAACATCATCTTGTCATGCTGGGCATAGCAGCATTCACCAGTAAGAGAAGTCTGTATGTATTCTGGAAGGAAAACCCAGAGCAAAGAAGTAAGTATTAATTGTATGTTCATTTTACATTTTAGCACCAGTGACTTCAGTTTGTCCATTTTCAGAAAACTAGAAGTAAACTAACTAGAAGGTCATCTGTCCTCCCATATAAAATCATTAATCTTTATTTTTGGGTTATCACTTTTTAGACACTTGCACTCAATTTTCTTGCTTCTTGATATTAGTCATCTGCACATAAAAACTCACCACTCTCACCTATTCATCACTCTTTGAGAAGATAACACAGCCGTTTCACTACAGTTGGTAATATCATAGATCAAGTTACAACATTATGATCTAAAATCTGTTTTAAGAGAATAAACCCTGAAAATATGTTACGACAGGAGGGCTTAATGTCAGCAAGGTAATAATACAAACAAATTGCCCTGATCCAAATCAGTCTGGCGATTCAGCCCTGCTCCTAATTAGAGCAGGGGTTATTGCTGACTGGAAAGATGTTTGGGGGTGGGGGGTTCAATTCAATCTTTAGCTTTAATGGTAATGGTTAATTTGTCATAAGGAAGGTGATGTTTTATAAAGGGCATCTAAAGCTCATGTTTAACTGGGGTGAACTAGTAGGCTGGCAATGAGTAAGAGGCACTGAAATGGTCTGATTTTTATTTGCCTTGAAATAGGGAGGCATCAGGTGTGATCACACTGGAGTTAAACAATTTAGGTGCAATGGGAGCAGAACAGAAGAAACATTGTTTAGGCTGATTTATGTGAATTATTTTCTGCTAATATGTTTTAAGCTGAGAACTTAAAAATGTGACTAAAGTCTGTGAAAAATTATATAATGTTTTGAGTATCACAGTGGGTATGATGGTAACCCTACACAACAGGTTCTGAAAAAACAATATAAAAGCCAGTTTCTATGTTTTTTTTCCCCTCTTCTGATCCATAAGAATGTAAAATATGATAAATAAACATTTGAACCACCCACATTTCAACTCCACTTACATAGCAGGTTCTGGGTTTGAATCTCCAGTCTGGCTGTAAGGAGTTCGTATGATAATTATATGTTTGGTAATTACCATACTGTATAATTAGTAGTTTTTGTTGCAAAACTGGTGGATATAAATGGAATTCTACCTTACAAAAACTTGATTGACCTAAAAGTAGCCAAACAACTTGATTTGCTGCTCATTCCCTTGCAACACCCCATCCCGGACACCACCCTAAATAATATGCTCGCTTGAATCTATTATTTTACGATCTACTGTACAATATAAAGCGCCTTGAGGCAACTGTTGTTGTGATTTGGTGCTATATAAATAAAAGTGAATTGAATTGAATAGATGTGTAACAAGGGACATGAAGGCCTGAGACAAGGAACATGGATAAATGACATAGAAGACAAACCAGCAAAAAACAGGAAGACACAGGGCTTAAATACACAGAGGGATAACGAGGAAACGAGACACAGGAGGAGAGCACAGCTGGGCATAATCAAACATGACGAGACCAAGGGGAAGCAAAACTGAAAACATTAACAAAGAACACGGGACTATCAAAGTAAAACAGGAAACATAAGACAGGCACAGAGACGTGGACTTTACACTGAAACAAGGAGACATGACTGACAAGGGAGACAGAGGAAACATGGATCACCAGAAGAGCACAGAAACCAAGAGACTAGAAATTCTAAATAATAATGAAAGCAAAGACTATTAATAATTCAAAACACAAAACCCTGGGTCATGAACCCAGGACCATGACAACCTCTTAGGACGAACTTTACATTTTTACTGCAGTTCCACTGCTGTGAAGTCTCTAAGGCTACCTCAGTGATCAGTATTTTGACCAAGTCTAAAATGCATGAGTAGTAGGTAGTTGGACGTGTCGAAGGTTTTTCCCCTTTCAGTATGAACGGTTGTTTCACTTTACCCTACCCTACCTACCTAAGTACTTTAATGTGATTTCATAAGGTTACACAGACTGAGGTGTGAATGGCAGTAAAGTTGTCTGGGAAGGGATCTCAGGACTGCTTTACAGATGGCTGCTCAGAAGAGCTGATGGGCTAACAACTCATAAATGTGTCCTGGTATGACATGATCACCTCCAAGAAGACAGCCCTGCTAGAGGTCGAATACCTGAGACTCCCTATCAACTTTTAGAATTAAAGAAGTGTCTCGGATGAGAACGGAAGTGTCTTCAAGGACCTAAAATAAGTACAGTTGCTTTCGACTTGAGCAGTTTTGATTACAGTGACCTGGGTGAGCGAGAACCTACACGGACACACTGATATTCCATTAACTTCCCATAACTTTCATACTAGCTGTGTCCCAAAACGTCGGCTGCATCCTTCGGAGGACCCGGCCTTCGCGGTCTACGTGGGCCGGGTCCTTCGAAGACCGAGAAGGCCAGAAGTGCGAGAATGTGAAATGGGACGGTCTAGCCTTCAGATTTGCGTCACCGCTGTGTCGGTGGAGTTTAATAAACCCGGCCGTCTGCTCCTTGCTATCTAAAATATAACAGTACACTGGCGTAAATTCTCGACCGTCTCACACTTCTGTTTAATCAGTTTTCTGTTTGACGTTTATTCAGCTGTGTGAAAATCCCGGAGGAACCCACCCGATGGATTAATAAAGTTTTATTTAATCTAATAATCTAATAACTTTGATCTCAGCCAACCCGATTTACTCCGGAACAAATAAAACACCGAAAAAGGGCAAATAATTACATTTTTAAGTTATCCGAGTGACTTATATATCATATTTAACCTGAGTAGCGAAAGAGCGGGGGTCTGAAAACGATGAAGCCGGGAGTCCGCTGCTCTCACCGGCTCAAGTGACCATTGAACCCCCCGGGTGGGTAACAGACGTCTCCGAAAATGTCAGCGCACTTTTGTAAATATGCGATGTCTTGATAAACCAAGCAGATATTTGAAATTTACACAGCTACTTTCTCGCCTAAAAATATGTTAAAAGTTTATTTTGTGACCCAGAAAGATCAATAAGACTAATTTTAAAACTTAGTAGCGGCTGCCATTGTTGGCAGCTGAAATTTGGCTGGGCTGCGCTATAGGGATATGGTGGGCCACGAAGGACACACCCGACCCATCCTTCAAATTCGGGGAAATGAAGGACTCATTTGTTGGCCGCATTTGAAGGAGTCAACGAATTGGGACAGCCTTCGTCGCCTGGCTGTGACGTAAACGGCCTTCAAATGCGGCCTCCGGAGGATGCAGCCGACGTTTTGGGACACAGCTACTGTGTGGTGTAGTGATCACACCAGCCTTCAGGGGTTGCTAGCATAGCTTCTTTTTTTTTATTTAAAAGAAAACTAATAATTTGGACATGTGTGTGTCTGAATCTACTCCCTTTACTGTGCTTCTCTCTGTTTTACATTTGCATACAAAGTCTAGTGTTCACTTGAATTATGTTAATAAAAATGTATAAAAATTACAACCATGTGATTCAGACAGCAAACAACAAAACATACTGGTTTATAAATTAATTTGATAAAACTGTAACTTGGCTGTGACGACATCCAAGTACAATTCTTCTTACAAAGGTCTACACCAGGAATAGCAAACTCATTTTACATCATGGAGCACATTCAGCACACTTTAATCTTAAGTGGTCCAGACTACAAAAGTTTGAAACTACATGATAAATATGTAAAATTGGACAAAAAAATTGTTCAAAATATAAAGTTCTCATGAATTTACAGAAAATATTACTATACCAGAAAGATAGGAAGTTTTCTATTGTTTAATTATTTATCCATGACTCTGTTAATTACTTTGATGTAGTATGAATGCCAATGGGGCAGTGGTCTTTATTAATAAGAAAAACTAGCCATAAAACTTCTAAACAACAAAAATACAGTTAAAAGTTCAAAATCTAGATGCACTCTTTCACATGTTACAAATCCACCCAGTGGGATGAATTGGAGTCGTTGCAGAGCCAAATCTAGCCCCCAGGCCTTATGTTTGGACCCCTACTCTACGGCATCACAAAAAAACCTTACAGGATAAAAATAAGGCCAAAGATGGCTGTGGTCCTTGAATAACCTTTCATCTGTCCTTCAATCTTTTTCAGTCTTCATTTACAATTTTATCTTTTGTTTCTTCTAAGGTTCTTTACAATTCCTCACTTTCATTTATTATTTCATTTTCTTGTTAATTTTCATTTGTTAACTTATTTGGCTTCCTTCCATCATTGCCTTTTGTTGTGACTCAGTTTCTTCCTTCTTTCCTCCAATCTGCAGTCTTCTTTTTTTCTTAAATTCTTTCTTTCTCCTGATTTTCATTTTTTATGCTTCCAGTTGCCTCCAGTTCTGCTCGTCATTTTCTTCTGTTTGTCTGTTTTGATCAGTTTTCAGTTTCCCAGTTTCCAGTCTTTATTCTTTTGTTCCTTCTTTTATCATGCCCTTCTCTATTCCCTGCCTCCTACACACACACACACACACACACACACACACACACAGTTTTAATGATCAGTGAATTAAGTTTTTTTTATTCAGTTTTTCTTTATTCCCTTTTGCCTCCAATAGATGGTGCTGTTAACCATGACTATAACTCCTCTAAAATTTCATCTTCTCTTGACATCTCTTTTATCCTTTTTGTCTGTTGTGCCTCTGATTGCTCATTGAATTTTGTCAGAATTACAAGTAAACTATTGTATACTGATAACTGATCATGTTTCACTCATAAAACTATAAAATCTTGACATAATAGAGATTCAAAGAGAACAAAATGCTTCATCATATGTTTTTATGCTTTGATGTGATGATACCAAACTCAATACAGTATGAAATCTCTAACTTTGTAATTAGTGAATAATTTTGAGTTTAGGATTACGAGCTATGTTTTTTGAGGGTTTCCATAGCAACAGACCACTCATCAGCTTTCTTTATTGCACAAAAATAAAACAAAAGCTATCTGCAAGCCCTGTTTGAAAATGAAATAATCTGTGGTAATTTGGTAATAAAGGGCCTTTACTTTTGGCAAAGATAAGCCAAAATAAAAAAAACTATTACTGTTTTCCACACCACATTTAAACACTGTATGTTAAATAAAATATATAAGAATTTAGTGTTCCTTCATACGGTAAGACAGTTATCATCTATAAAAATAAATAAATAAATCTAATAAATAATTGAAATACAATTATCTTAAAAAACATTCAAAGGAAATATTTTTTTCAATCAGTGAAAATGATAATTTGGGGATTCTAGTGGGTCATGCACCAAGAAAAAAAAGACAAAACAACTAATGATATGTATTTAGCAGTGTGTAAAAAGACTCCCCAGATTAGTACACTTAAATAACAGGAAAATTATTGAATCACTGATTTATAATTTTACAGTTACTTAATTAACAATGAGTTACAGATGAAGAATGTGTCAAAGACTCAGAAAGACGGAAACATATTAAAAACCCTGTAAATTGCAATAATTTGGGGTCTTTACCTTGCAATACAAAGCCCCTTGAGGCGACTGTTGTAATTTGGCACTATATAAATTAAACTGAAGTCAACTGAACTGAATTGAAAAATCAGAATTTCAAAAATCTTTGGCTACAACATTTTCAAGTTTTGGTAAATAACACAGATAATGGGATCAAAGGAGTCAAGGTTTTTCCTAACCAAACCCCAAACACAGTCATTTTTATGCAGTGCCTGGAGCCCAGGAACCATTTTACCTGCAGCTTGGTGAGTGGATAAGGGGTTCTTGCATATTCATACGTGTACATAACAGCAACCATCCAGCTCCCTTTAATTGAGAATGATGGAGAGTAAAGGAGCAATAGGGGAGGATGAGGAACGATAACCCACTGCTTGCCTTGATGCATTAACTGAGGGAATGAGAGGGAGAGATGGATGGATGGATGGACAGAGGTGGTGGTGCTCGGCGGGTGGTGGTGGCATACCATGGAAATGCAAGCAGTGCCAATAAATCATTTGCCAGCCAATGTATCGTGATATATATTTTTGGCCATATCACCCTGCTCTAGTCAGAAATAGTGTCAGTAAGACTTCTCTTTTCTACCAGGAAGAAGTTAATCAATTTCATCATTGGTTATTCACACAGATCATTGCAATGTCATTTTTACATTTTGGTCATCATAGGAATTAATAAGGAAACTGTTTTAGCCACTCTGGAGAAAAGAGAGAGTGTTCCTTTTGTTTAAAGAAGAATTTTCAGAAAGTAAAGACATAGAAATGAGGGAAGTTAAAGAAGCAGAACACCATCTGCTGATTTTTAACTCATCACTAACACAAACAGGTCTGCCCTCAAACCAACAGAACCTTAACTCCCAACAACAATACATTTCAATGATCTTTAGCACATTTACAATAAAAATTTTAGGAAGTAAATCATCAATGTTCTGCTGACCGACTGTTTGAATGAGTTTTGGGTTGTTGTGATGATTGATAATATATGATGATTGATGATTGATCAAATATTGAAAAACAAACAAACAGACAAATTGGTTAGGTTACCAGGTTAAGTTAGATCACCATCCTATCACAGGGCTAACACAGAGAGACAGATAACAATTAATCCCTAGGTCCAATCTAGACTTAGACACCTAATTGTATTTTATTTATACAGTGCCAAATCACAGCAGTCGCTTTAAGGCGCTTTATATTGTAAGGTAGACCATACAATAAAATACATACAAAGAAAAACCCAACAATCATATGACCCCCTATGAGAAAACACTTTGGCGACAGTGGGAAAGAAAAACTCCCTTTTTAACAGAAGGAAACCTCCAGCAGAACCAGGCTCAGGGAGCAGCGGCCATCTACTGCGACCGATTGGGGTGAGAGAAGGAAGACGGGATAAAAGACATGCCATGGAAGTGAGCCAGAGATTAATAACAAGTACAATTTAATGCAGAGAGGTCTATTAACACATAGTGAGTGAGAAAGGTGACTGAATTTTGTCATGGGATAAATATGTCATGGGACTGTGGAGTTTGACAGATCTGAGGTACCAATGATAGGCCTCCATGGTTGAATCTCACCTTACCTCTGTGTGTGTGTGTGTGTGTGTGTGTGTGTGTGTGTGTGTGTGTGTGTTTGTGAATATGCCATTGTTTGGCCTCTGGAGATTTCATTAAGGCTCAATGTCCAGAGGTAAAAAGTCATTCATCTCCCTGCTTGTGAAGTGGCAGCTCTGCTCTTCATCACCTGGCTCCCTCTTTTACCCTTCCTCTTTTCTACCCTAACATCATTTTTTTTATTTCCATTTTGTTCCAACACAGCATCTTCTGAGTGTAAACCCTAACAAAAGAAGTTTTTGATGTCTTTCACATGGACTGGCCT
This sequence comes from Oreochromis niloticus, assembly GCF_001858045.2. Lineage (NCBI taxonomy): Eukaryota > Metazoa > Chordata > Actinopteri > Cichliformes > Cichlidae > Oreochromis > Oreochromis niloticus. Next base: position 40,541,834 of record NC_031965.2, read on the forward strand.
GTCTAATGAATGCTTCATCAGTCCACTATGAGATCAGCTCATCTCTCCTGTTTTTCTTTTGCCTGCATGCACATTAATTAGAGCTGTCAAAAGTTAAGTCTCTCCCTTTTCTCTTTCTTTCCCTTTTTATTTTGTTCCTTCAAGTGGCTGAATGGGACACCATTAATTAAAAAGATATCAGATCATAGCGGCCCCCTGAGCACTGTGACCGTCTGGGCCCTCGCTTTCCCGACAACTCCAGACGTCATGGGTTTTCTTATGGTCCCTTTTGTCCATGAGTTAGAGAGATGGATTGAAGTTCACAAGGTTTGTGTGTATGTGCCGTGAACCTTCAGAAGTGTGTGTATGTGAGTGTGTTGATAAAAGAATCTTTTCTGTATTTAATTGCTCCTCAATGTTATGAAAGTGTGGACTTCTCCTCTGATGAGAACTTCTGAAGATTCACTGTTTTAAGTGGCATATCTCTACTGACAGAGCAAAATGCTAAATGAAAGACAGAGAGAGAATGTGTGTGTGTGTGTGTGTGTGTGTGTGTGTGTGTGTTTGTGTGTGTGTGTGATTAGTTTCTGTTTCAATGGTTTTTTAAGTGTCCTGTAAAATGTTTACAGACTAATAAATATCTGTGAGATAGCTGGTGTGCAACAGATCTTGAGAATGTAGACTTTTGTTTGGTTTGATCAATCAAGCAGCTGATTTTAGACAGTGTGACAGATTGTTATGATCTGAGTGAGTGTCCAGTGTTTTTCCACTCTGGCCTGGCTGTGCAGCGTCTGCCCCTTCAGGGTGGGGCCTGGATTCCACACCTGCCTCGTCTACTTGTTCCCCATCGTCGCCAATCAGTGGGGGTGGTATTTAAGATCAGTACCTCCACCAGTTCTTCGGCAGTTCAAGCAGCCACGCCACATCTCCATGCTCAACGACTTACCTCCTAATCTGGATGCTGATCTCCACCTGAAGTTTCTCACCACTACTCACTGTCCTCACCTGCCTACAGCTGTACAACGGCCGATACTGTGATCTTTGATTCACACTGTGGTCATTGTAAATTTGTGTACACAAAATAAGCTAGAGAAAACCTATTTTCACCTCCGCATTGTGTCTTGCATTTGGGTCCACATCGCAAACTGGCTACCTGTCAGTGACAGTACGAACTGGCTACTATGGATCCAGCAGACACAATTCCAAAAGTGATCACCAAGCAGGGCATCATTATCCGGTCATCATGAGCTAATGCTACAGACCCTGAACGATCAGTGTGTAAATCACCCACGGCAGACCCGATCACAGTTCGATGCTTCTCAGCATCTCTTTATTCTTATGGTTGCTGTTACAAACGCACAAATGGCTGCAGCTCTACAGCTGCCAGCCACACACATGACCAACAACAAGGACAACCACAGACAGACAGCACAGCTTTTTATGCTGGTGAGGCGTGACTGCAGATGCCATGCAGGTGCATCCATCTTCCCTGCAGTGGCACCACAGACCAAAAACTACCAACCCCACAAATCCTTGTTCTGCTCATTTTCAATATTCATGTCACTACCCCCTCTTCCACCGTCAACTTTCGCTCCGTTCTGTTCCGATGCTTCAACACAACAACATCAAACTCATGCAGATTGGTCACTCTTGACTCATCCTGTAGGAAAGACAAAGGCATCTGTGGGATCTTGAGTATTTCTATTGTGGCGATGCTCACCATTTCATTGCTTTCTTCTCCAGCTAAAAGAGTCTGGTATATGGAAGGGTGGTTCTAGTTCAAAGTTCAAGCCCTGGTTAACACTCTCCATCTTGCTCTGACAGTAGATTCAGGTGCAGAGCAAAACTTCATTGACCTAAAAGTACCCAAACAACTTGATTTGCTGCTCATTCCCCTGCAACACCCCATCCCGGACACCACCCTAAATAATAAGCTTGATTGAATCTATTATTTTACGATGTACTGTACAATATAAAGCGCCTTGAGGCAACTGTTGTTGTGATTTGGCGCTATATAAATGAAACTGAATTGAATGGAATTGATCACACACCGAACTAAACCCATTCACTTAGTCAGATCTGGTTATCACCGAGAAATCATTTCTTTTTACAACTTCACTCCTCCAGACACCCCTCTAAACCTCAGATACCCGTGGTTAAGAAAACACAATCCCCACATTGACTGGTCCACAGATACGATCACTAGTTGGAATGTGTTTTGACTAACCAACTGCCTGAAATCTGCGTTACCTCCTGGCTCTCCCGGATCATCTCCATTGCTTCCTCCCCGGACCTGTCCTTGTTTACCATGGAATACCATGACCTAAAAGACATATTTAACAAAGATAAAGCTCTGTCTCTGGCTCCCCATAGACACAACGATTGTTCCATCAATCTTCTTCCTGGAACACTGGTACCCTCAAGCTGCCTTTATAATCTCTCCCATCTGGAAAGAGAGGCAGTGTAGAATTATATTCATGAGTCATTGGCAGCTGGCATCATCAGACCACCCTCCTCTCTGGTAAGCCCTGGTTTCTTCTTCATAGCCAAAAAGGATGGAACACTCCGACCCTGCATAGACTTCAAAGGGCTAAAGATATATATTTTGGAATAACTAAATGCTTTCAGGTAGTTTTTAGGACATCCTGATAATAATGAATTATAGTAGTCCAGCCTAGAGGTAATAAATGCATGACCTAGTTTTTCAGTGACACTATGAGACAGGATATTTCTAATTTTAGAGATATTGCACAGATGAAAGAAGGCAGTCCTACATATTTGTTTACTACGTGCATTGAAGGACATAACCTGGTCAAAAATGACTCCATCCAGAGTAAGAATCTGGTTAGATACCATATTTCTAAGATTTTCAGGGCAGAGTACAAACAGTAACCTCAGTTTGATCTGAATTTAGAAGCACAAAATTAGAGGTGACAATTAGTGTGTCTTATGTTTTTCTGCTTCATTGGTAGATAAAGGTACAAATTTATGCTATACCTTCTGATGATACTGCCTAAGGGAAGCATGTATAATGTAAACAGAATTAGTGCTAGCACTGAACCCTGTGGAACTCCATAATCAACCTTAGTGTGTGAAGAAGACTCTCCATTTACATGAACAAATTGGAGTCTATTAGATAGATATGATAGAAACCACTGCAGTGCAATACCTTTATGACCTACAGTATGTTCTAATCGCTCTAATAGAATATTATGGTCAACAGTATCAAAGCACTGATGGTCTAGCTGGATAAGTACAGAGATGAGTCCACTGTCAGAGGCCATAAGAAGATCATTTGTAACCTTCACTAAAGCTGTTTCTGTGCTGTGATGTGCTCTGAAACCTGACTGAAACTCTTCAAATAAGCCCTTCCTCTGCAGATGATCTGTCAGCTGTGTGACGTTTGCTCTTTCAAAAAATTTTGATATGAAAGAGAGGTTGGTGATTGGCCTACAGTTAGCTAAGACTGCTGGGTCAAGAGATGGCTTTTTATCTAAAGGTTTAACTACTGCCAGCTTGAAGGCCTGCGATACATAGTTTAACACTTAATCTGTCACCTTTTTAGGCTACATACAGGCAGGGTACATGTAAGGACATCGTGGCGATCAAGGCGGACGAAGAATGGTCCACTCCTGCATCCCAGAAAGACCTTCAGTGCTTCCTTGGCTTTGTCAATTTCTACCAGAGGTTTATTAAGAACTACAGTCAGGTAGCCATTAACATGTCTCAGTTCCACCAAAGTTACTTTTGTCTGGTCCCCAGAAACTCAAGGTGCTTTCTCTATATTTAAACTACTCATCGCCTCTGCCCTTGTCCTTGTCAACCCTGATATCACCAAGCAATTCACTGTCGAGGTTGACACGTCAGATACAGGAGTTGCAGGAGTTGTCAAATGAGACAACGTTTCTCCAAGACCCTGGTGCTACATATGACATATAACAGACGAACACAGGATTAGTAAAGTGCAATGTGCAAAAATTGCAAAAAAACAAGACATGACAGTGCAACACTAAACAGAACAGGACAATACAGACACAAGACAGTGCAATGGAAACAAGACAGTTCAATGGAAATGTGCAAAATACTGAATATTGTGCTAAAAATTAGCTTGGTGTCTGAACAGAAACACAATTTTTACAGAAAAAAAAAATTACGTCATGGACAATAGTTACAAAAACAGAGTACTGTACAGTTATTAAGATTAAAGTATATATATATTTTTATATATAAACTGTGAAAACTAATGTGCAAGTTATAACAGTAGTAGTTGTTCGGTTGAGTAGTGCAAATTACGGTGCTGATGTAAACATCTCTGTTTGTTGGGAGCAGTTTTGATTGTACAGTCTGACAGCTGCAGGGAGGAAGGACCTACGGGAACGCTCCTTCATGCATCTAGAATGCAGCAGTCTTTCACTGAAGGAGCTCTGTAGTTCAGCAACTATTACATGCATGGGGTGGGAGACTCTGCCCATCAGAGATGTTATTTTGGCCAGAGTCCTTCTGTCTCCCACCACCTGCACTGGATCCAGGGTGCATCCAAGTGTTCAGGAGTCTAACTCTTGGGAAAAGAAACTGTTCCGCTGCCTGGTAGTGAGGGCCCGGCTGCCCCGGTACCTCTTTCCAGAATGCAGCAGGGTGAACAGTGTGTGTGAGGGGTTTGTGGGGTCCTCCACAATGCTGGTGGCCTTGCGGATGGAGTGGGTGCTATCGGTGTCCATGAGAAGAAGAGAGAGGTTCTGATGATCTTCTCAGCTGCTCTCACTATCCATTGTAGGGTATTGCGATCTGATACAGTGAAATTACCATAACAGACAGTGATGCAGCTGCTCAGGACACTCTCAATAGTCCCTCTGTAGAAGGTTGTGAGAATGGATGGAGGGAGATGGGCTTTTCTCAGCTTTCGCAGGAAGAAATGGTAAATGGTAAATGGCCTGTATTTGTATAGCACTTTACTTAGTCCCTAAGGACCCCAAAGTACTTTACACTACGTTCAGTCATCCACCCATTCACACACTGGTGATGGCAAGCTACATTGTAGCCACAGCTGCCCTGGGGCGCACTGACAGATGCAAGGCTGCCGGGCACTGGTACGACCGGGCCCTCTGACCACCACCAGTAGGCAACGGGTGAAGTGTCTTGCCCAAGGACACAACGACCGAGACTGTCGGAGCCGGGGCTCGAACCAGCAGCCTTCAGATTACAAGACGAACTGCCAACTCTTAAGCCACGATCGCCCCAGAGACACAGTTGGGCCTTCTTAATTATGGAGCTGGAGTTGAGGGACCAGGAGAGAACACCAAGGTGGTTTCCTGAAGTCAACAGTCATCTCTTGTTTTGTCCACATTCAGAGACAGGCTGTTGACTCTACACCAGTCCGTTAGCTGTTGCACCTCTTCTCTGTATGCTAACTTGTTGTTCTTGCTGGTGAGACCCACCACAGTCATGTGGTTGGCGAACTTGGTAATGTGGTTCGAACTGTGCATTGCTGTACAGTCATGAGTCACACTGAGGGGCTCCAGTGCTCAGTGTGGTGGTGTTGGAGATGCTGTTTCCAGTCTTTACTGTCTGAGGCCTCTCCATCAGAAACTCCAGGATCCAGTTGCAGAGGGAGATGTTCAGACCGAGTAGGCTCAGTTTTCCAATCAGGTGCTGAGGAACGATTGTGTTGAATGCTGAAATCTAGAACAGCATTCGTACATATGTGTCTTTATTGTCCAGATGGGTGAGGGGGAGATGTAGGGTGGTGGCGATGGCATCATGTGTTGACTGGTTCGGGTGACAGGCAAACTGCAGTGGGTCCAGTGTGGGTGGCAGCAGGGTCTTAATGTGTCTCATGACCAGCCTCTCGAAGCACTTCATCATGATTCGTGAGTGCAACGGGATGGTAGTCGTTGAGGCAGGACACTGGAGACTTCTTTGGCACAGGAACGATGGTGGTGGTGGCCTTGAGGCACATTGGGACAACACCAGTGCTCAAGGAGAGTTTGAAGATGTCAGTGATGACATCTGTCAGCTGGTCTGCGCATTCTCTGAGCACGCTTTCAGGAATGTTGTCTGGACCAGCAGCTTTCCGTGGGTTAACTCTGCGAAGAGCTTTCCTCACATCAGCAGAGGTAAGACGCAGAACCTGGTCATTGTCAGGGGGTGGACTTCCTCACCAACACATCATTCTGAGCATCAAACCCTGCAAAGAAGTTGTTCAGCACATCTGGTGCAGAGAAACCCAACGAACTGAACCTCAGGGTAAGCTGCAACCATGTGCCTTTTTTTATCACAGTTTCACCACAGCTGAGCAGAATTATGGCATTGGATATTGCGAGCTGCTTGCCATTAAGTTGGCCTCCGAAGAATGGTGGCATCTGGACTGACCATAAGAATCTCACATACGGTCGTGATCAAAAGTTTAAAACCACTTGAAAAATGGCGAAAAGTCATACTTTACATGTTTGGATCTTAACAGGTTTCCACGTAGAGCTTCAACATGCAACAGGAAGAAATAGGAGTGAGACAAAACATTTTTTTGAGCATGCAATTTATTGAAACCTAAGCTTAAACTGAAACAGTCTTTTTTACAGCTGATCAAAAGTTTAGGACCACATGCCTTTAAAAGGCCAAATCTGTGGAAAAATGTGGATTCATTGTCACTTTCTTTCAGGTAGTCACACTGTCATGACGTTCTGATGGCAAAGGCAAAAAAAACTTTCCCTTTTTGAACATTGTCAGGTTTTTGAACTGCATAAGCAGGGTCTCTTGCAGTGGGCCATCACAGCTGAGGTGCAACACAGTAACACCATCATTTGGAATTTCTTAAATGATCCTGGGGGTTATGGAACAAAAAAATCAAGTGGAAGATCCAAAAAAATTTCACCGCACTGAGATGTAGGATCCAATTAGCTGTCCATCAAGACACTGGACAATCCTTGACCCAAATTAAGGCTGTTACTGGGGCCAATAGCCACCCCATAACCATCAGACGGCATCTGGGGCTGAAGGGCTTCAAAAACAAAAAACATCTTCATGGCCTTTTCTCCTTGAATGCCACAGAACTGACCGTTTGGACTTTGCAAAAGAGCAGCAAACATGGGACACTGAAAGATGGAAAAGATTTTTATTCTCTGATGAGAACAAATGTAACCTTGATGGTCCTGATGGTTTCCAACGTTACTGGCATGGCAAGCAGATCCCACCTGAGGTGTTTTATATGCACCACAGTGGAGGGGGCACCATAATAGTCTGGAGTGCTGTTTCCTTCAGTGGAACAATGGAGTGTCAGGAGGTGCAGGGGTGTCAAACGGCTGCTGGTTATGTCCAGATGTCGCAGAGAACATCCCTCATGACTGAGGGCCAGCTTGTGTGTGGTAATGACTGAGTTTTTCAACAGGACATATAGCTACAGTACACAATGCCTGCAGGACAAGGCACTTCTTCCAGGAGAATAACTTCACTCTTTTGGACCATCCTGCATGTTCCCCTGATCAAAATTCAATTTACAACCTTAGGGGATGGATGGCAAGAGAAGTTTACAAAAATGGACAACAGTTCCAGACAGTAGATTCCCTTCATGCGGCTGTCTTTGCCACTTGGAGAAATGTTCCCACTCACCTCATAGAAATGCTTGCATCAAGCATCGAATTTTTGAAGTGACCAACCATAGCGGTGGAGCTACTCATTCCTGAGTTTATGTTTGGAACTTTGATACCTGTTTTGGGGGGTTACGGTTGTTTTTGGAAGTGTTGTCCTAAACCCTTTGATCAACTGTAAAACAGCCTGCTTCAGTTTAAGCTTAGTTTTCAATAAATTGCATGCTTAAAAAAATGTTTTGTCTCACTCCCATTCCTTCTTCTTGCATGTTGAAGCTCTACTTGGAACCTTGTTAAGATCCAACCATGCAACATATGATTTTTTGCCATTTTTCAAGTGGTCTTAAACTTTTAATCAGGACTGTACTTAAGAATTGCTTAGAGACTCAATGCCAGCGAGGCCTCCTGGTACTTATTCTTTAACAGGTCTAACTTTTCTATTTCAAGCCGGATGCTCTATCTCTGCAGTTCTCACCTGACACTGACCAGCCCAAACCGGCGAGCATCCTCCCAGCCCCTTGCCGATTAGGGACCATACCCCGGGGGATTGAAGGAACAATCCGCTAGGCCCTTCTGCACCTCAATAAGTGCCAAGTTTAGTTTAAGCTCCAGTTTTAACCCCCAAACTAAGGGCCAAACTGAAAGACTTAATCAAAAGCTTGAGACCTTTCTGTTGTGTCACCACCCATAACCTGGCCACCTGGTCCTCACAACTCCCTTGGATTGATTACGCCCATAACTCAATCACCTCTTCCTCTACAGGCCTTTCCCCTTTTAAAATAATGCTAGAAATAATGCAAACTTGTCCTCAGGGAAGTGCCACTGTTTTCTGAGAACAAGTTTGATCTGGCAGCCCCTTCCATGCAACAGCATGTGCAGCGCACCCAGTGCCGGAAGCCCACTCCCAGGTATGAACCTGGTCAAAGGGTATGGCTTGCTGCCAAGGATTTTCCACTTAAATCAATATCTTGCAAACTCCCACCCTGTGTTTTTCCACTCTGGCCTGGCCCCGCAGCATCTGCCCCTTCGAGGTGAAGCCTGGATTCCTCACCTGTCTCGTCCACCTGTTCCTCATCACCAACAATCAGCAGGTGGAGTATTTAAGATTAGCACCTCCACCAGTTCTTCACTACTTCATCAGCCACCCTGTGGTGGTAACCTGCCTCATAGTAATTCCTTGTTCTCAACTTGTACTTACCTTGATCTCCTTTCACTCCAAGCTGCCACGCCATAACTCCACGCTACGCTTAACTACTTTGCTCCTCCTCTGGATGCCGATCTCCACCCAAAGTTTCTCACAAGACTAGGAACATGCTTCTCAGGATTTTACAACTACACACTGTCCTCGCCTGCCTGTCCTCCTGCCCGGTGGCTCATCTAACAAACTGGAACATAGATTGGATTTCGCCATGTACCCTTCGCCCGGACACTCACTCGGAAAATGCCCTCCTCTCCTGCCACTCGCCTGCAGTCACAAGTAAGCCACAGTCCATGTCACTTTTACTGTTTCCCGCTTTAACCTGCTCAGATCAGTAATCTAGCTTCCAGTGCTTTCCACCCCTGAGACTTGCTATCAAGCTATCGTGCATTCTCAATAGCCGATCCTGTGTTCTTTGATTCACGCCTCATTGTAAATCTATGTACACACAACAAACTAGAGAAAACCTATTTTCGCCTCCGCATTGTGTCTTGCATTTGGGTCCACATCACAACCCGGCCACCTGGCAGTAACAGATAATAAGATGCTACGAATGTCAGCACTTTTTTCTAGTGGTCAGCTGTAAAAACCAGAGGCGGATCTAGAGAAATTTTCTTAGGGTGGCAAGAGGGTGACAAAGAAATTATTAAATCTGGTTCTTGTCATTCTTTTACTGAATAGAGAGAACACAACTCAATTGATCAAAAGATTTATCATTTTTATTTAATCATCTTCCGGAAGAGAGAGACCTGCACAGCCCAAAAAGCTAGTTGCAAAATCTCTAACATTAGAAGCTAACGATGTGTTTCATATAGGTGTTATTTTGGTACTTTACACGTCACACATAGTTTCGATATAAACAACTCCTTCTGTGTTACTAGTTCCGCTTTTTCTGTCTGCTTTCCTGTATTTTATTAATATGCCTGTGCAGCTCTACACTAACTTCCTGTTTTTCAGTCTGGCTGAGCACTTGGTTTATGAGTCAAAACTGGCTTTGCTTTACAAGCCTTTATTATTAAAATAGATAAAACAATATAATCAGAAAATAAGCACTAAGAATATATATTTATCTTGTAACAAAATCAAATGGGGTGGCAAAATCAAGGCTTTTTTTTTTCAAACACATATGCAGGTGGTTACATATGGTTAAAATGATTCAAATGCAGTAAGTATACACGTTTTTCATATAAATATAGTCTATAACTCAATTATTGTCTGTAGCCCACATAATTAAACACTTTACTTACATAAAACATTTGAGTTTTGATTTTATGTACTGTATAGCATGTATAATAAATAAATATGTATCCAAATAAGTATAAAATCCAGAAAGCTACACAACATGGGGTGGCTCATTTACAAACACAAGTCTAACTGAAGTTTCAGACTTTTTTTGTTAGAAAAAAATCTGTTACATGCTTAAATTACACAAAATGTCAGAAATCTGCACTGTGATGAACACAAATTTGAACCAAATTTTTCATGATTTGTTGGATTAACCCTAGGGTGACCAACCGTCCTCTTTTCCCCGGACATGTCCACTTTCCACATTCTGTCCGGGGTGTCCGGGGGGATTTTCAAGATTGATAAAAATGTCCAGGTTTTCCTATATTCCGACAGAGGACCCATGTGTGAGACATCATCCCCGAACTGCTGCTTTGTGAGCGCTTGTTCTGCGCTCACAGAAGGGACTGACAGAGCGCAGCAACGCGCCTAATGATGTTTAAAAGATCCCAAAGCGCAAGTCCATCTTTCAGACGAACTGCAAAAGAAATTTCCTTCATACCGACCATAGCTGGACTGGCCATCAGGCATACCGGGGCATATTTTCGTTGTGCTGACTTTTTACAGTCAGTTACAATAAGTCATAATGCGTCCTAGCTAGCATGACGGAGTTTCTATACAGCTGGATGGGTGCTATGATGTTACTGATAGTGATATGATATCGGTTTCAGTTTCAGTTTCAGTTTTATTTGTCATATGCAAGTTAGCACAGGGTCAACATTGCAATGAAATGTGTTTGACGAGCAGCAGTCACTCAGCAGCATGGTACAGTAGAAGAAAATATAATAAAATAAAATAAAATAATAAAAAAATTAATAGAAAAATAGTAAAGAGCAAAATATTAGAGAGACGTGGTAAAAAGAGAAAAGATGACTAAATATATATGTATCTATAAATATGTGTACACTAGTGATTAAATAAGAAAGTCTTGAGAAGAAATATGACGGGGGGCAGATGGGATATTGCACAGGAATGAGCAGCAGAAAATTACAATATTGCACTTTTTAAATATAAATATCAATAACAGTAAAGTGGAGTGACCAGTGCAGATTAAACAGAGTACTTGTGAAGCTGCAGGGTAGCTTCTGAGTGTGTCCTGTGGACTGTGTTGTCTGTGTTTAAGTGTTGTGGTTTAGGTGTCGTATGGCTTGGTGGTAAAAACTGTTTGTAAGTCTTGTAGTCTGAGCAGACAGACTCCTGTAACGTCTGCCAGATGGTAACAAGGAGAAGAGCTGATGTGCTGGGTGGCTGTGGTCCTTGATGATGCTGTGTGCTTTACGGAGACATCGCTGGAGATAAATGTCCTGAATGGCAGGAAGCCTCATGCCAGTGATGTGCTCTGCTGCCTTCACCACCCTCTGTAGTGATTTACGGCTGCTGGCAGAGCAGCTTCCGTACCAAACTATAATGCAGCTCGTCAACAAGCTCTCGATTGCACACCTGTAGAAATTTGAGGTGATGTTGGCGTTCATGCCAAACTTCCTCAGCCTCCTCAGGAAGTAAAGCCGCTGGCGAGCTTTCCTGATAGCAGTGTCTGTGTGAAGGGTCCAGGAGAAGTCCTCGGTGATGATGACTCCAAGGAATTTGAAGCTGCTGACCCTTTCGACCTTGACACCGTTGATGTGGATGGGCCGGTGTTCCCTGACTGGCCGTTTCCGGTAGCCCACTATCATTTCTCTGGTTTTGCTGATGTTGAGAGTCAGGTTATTTTCCAGACACCACTCGTACAGTGCCATCACCTCCTCTCTACAGGCCGTCTCGTCGTTGTCTGTGATGAGGCCTATGATGGTTGTGTCATCCGCAAACTTGATGATGATGTTGGACTCATGTTTAGCAACACAGTCGTGTGTGAACAGGGAATATAGGAGGGGGCTAAGCACACAACCCTGTGGTGTACCTGTGTTTAGGATGAGTGATGAGGAGGTGTGCTTACCAACTCTCACCACCTGGGGCCTGTTTGTGAGGAAGTTTAGAATCCATCTGCAGATTGGTGTTCCCAGCCCAAGGTCGACGAGCTTCGTGGCAAGTTTTGAGGGGATGATGGTGTTAAATGCCGAGCTGTAGTTGATGAAGAGCATCCTTGCATATGTATTCCCTTTTTCCAGGTGAGTGAGGGTGGTGTGCATTGCCAGGGCGATGGCATCCTCTGTGGCTCTGTTTGTCCGATAGGCGAACTGAAGAGGGTCCAGTGTGTCAGGGAGGGAGGAGCAGATGTGACCTTTGACCAGCCGCTCCAGGCACTTCATGATGACGGATGTCAGTGCAACAGGACGGTAGTCATTCAGACAGGAGACCACTGATTTTTTGGGAACGGGAATGATGGCGGATGCTTTGAGGGACATGGGGACCACTGACTGCCTCAGAGAGAGGTTGAAGATGTTGGTGAACACCTCTGCCAGCTCGTCTGCACACACCCTGAGTAGCTGGCCTGGGATGCCGTCCAGTCCTGGAGCTTTGTGAGGATTGACCTTTTTAAAGGTCCATCTCACAGCTTCTGTTTTCAGAGTTAACGTTGCAGCCTCTCTGTCCTCCTGAGGGTAGAGGATCTGCTCTCTGTTGTCTGCGTCAAAACGAGCGTAGAAGTTGTTAAGCTCGTCTGCGAGAGATGCAGTGGGCTGAACACTGACTGTGTTGACCTTCTTGTAGTCAGTGATGCAGGGCAGTCCATTTCACAGTCGCCTGGTGTCAAAGCTGTGGTAGCTGGACTCCATTTTGTCCCTGTAGTCCTTTCTGGCATTTTTTATGGACTTTCGGAGGTCATACCTGGCTGCTTTATATGCATCAGCGTCCCCGGAGTTGAAGGCAGAGGCCCGTACTTTTAGCTTGGCCCGAACGTCTTTATTTACCCAGGGTTTCTGATTTGGATATATGCGGACGGTGGTTTTAGTGATGGTATCATCCATGCACTTTCCAATATATCCAATGACAGAGTCTGTGAGTTCATTGATGTTGCCATCAGCTGCATCCACAAATATCTGCCAGTCAGTTGTCTCAAAGCAGTCCTGCAGGACCTCCGCAGCCTCACTGTCCCATTTGTAAATAACCCTGGAAACTGGTTTTACCTGTTTCAGTCTTTGTCTGTATGCAGGCAGCAGCAGTATGGAACAATGGTCTCCCTTACCAAAAGCTGGGCGGGGGAGGGGTTTGTAGCACTCTTTGAATGGAGTGTAACAATGGTCCAATGTTTGATCACCTCTTGTGGGAAAGGAGATGTGCTGATAGTATTTGGGGAGAACCTTCTTCATGTTGGCTCTGTTGAAGTCTCCCAGCACAATAAAGGCAGCTTCTGGATTTTTGTTCTCAAGTCCAGTAATGATGTCATACAGTTCGTCCATAGCCGTATCAGCGTGTGGGGAAATGTAAACAGCTGAAAGGAGAACTGAGCTGAACTCCCTCGGGAGGTAAAAAGGCCTGACTTTAATGGTCAGTAGCTCGAGGCTCTGAGAGCAGTAAGTTTTTAAGATACACACATCTCTAGCCCACAAAGAGTTAACCATAAAGCACACCCCTCCTCCCCTTTTCTTGCCTGAGTCTTTCGTTCGGTCTGCTCGGTAAACAGTGAATCCATCCGGCGTGATGGCGCAGTCGGGGACGCTGGGCTCCAGCCATGTCTCTGTGAAGGCCAGAACGCAGCAGTTCCTGATGTCTTGTTGGTGTTTAATCCGTGCATGCAGCTCGTCAAGTTTGTTGTCCAGAGACTGGAGATTCGCGAGCAGGATGCTGGGGAGAGGTGGCTTGCTGTTTCTCTGTCGCGTTCGGCACAAAACTCCGGCGCGTTTCCCCCTCTTTGTTTTCCCTCGCCGTCGCGCAAGTAAACAAAGGATCCCAGGCAGCAGAGTGTCCACGGAGTCGAAACCCGCTGTAAAGTCCGAACTGGCTGATGAACGTAGCTCCAGAAGCGTTTGTCTGTCATACCGAGTGTATGATCGCGCTGTGCGCACAGAAATAGAAAGCAGTACAAAATAAATAATAACATTTTTGCTGAGATGACTGGGAGCTCTCCTCGGTGCAGCCATCTTACGGTGCAAGCGGAAGTTGGATATGTGGTGAGAGGGAAACATGAAGATGAAAGCAAGCGATGTCCTTACTGAATCATCAGAGCTGAACAAGTGATGGAGAAACAGGTTTACCTTTTAGGTGACATGAATGAGTTGAAGTGAAGTTATGAACTGTTTCTGAGAGACAAATAACAGCAGGATCCTTTTCTATGTAGCTGACAGCTGGTAACTGTGCAGGGGCGGATGTAGCAAAGTTTTGCCAGGGGGCCAGGTAGGGAATTAACAGGGAAAGGGGGGGCTCAAAAAATACTTTTCTTTCTTATTCTCATTTAAAATGTCTAGCTTTTAATAAGTAATTTCCTGAATCTTAAAACCAACGTTTTCAACTGATGTAAAATGTACAGAAATCATACATATACCAACAAGACAGTGTTCATTACTGTCACAACAGCGTTTGTTTTCATTCAAAGGCTTTATGGCTCTTCCTATCATACCTGGTGGGCCGGTCTCTAGTCAAAATGCCCTGGTCAATTTTTTGTCCCAGTCCAACCCTCATACCGACCCAGTACTGGTAATTTTTCTTATGCAGATGAGGCATTATTTCTGTACCATTATTTAATTCCAGAGATTTTTAAGTCATTTTTTTTTGCACTTGTTGACTTGTAAAAGCCTATATGACATATTTTATTTCATAATTTATTAACCGCACAGAGAAGGCATCGTTTAAATATGTTAAATATGTTTCTTTAAGCAAGTTCTTCATGACTGAGCTAAGTGTCCTCTTTTTTTGGAAATTAAAATATGGTCACCCTAATTAACCCTCTGTTGTTGGTCCATCTGCATTTCTCTGCTTCTCATCCCTGTTATTCTCCCTGCATTTCAGGTTTGTTTAGCTAGCTCCCCCAGTTCAGTTTGTTTCTTAGTTTCCATTCTGGCCATCCTCACTTTTGTTTGTAGTCTCACATTTTGTAATAAAGCTCACTTGAAT
Source organism: Oreochromis niloticus (assembly GCF_001858045.2). NCBI lineage: Eukaryota > Metazoa > Chordata > Actinopteri > Cichliformes > Cichlidae > Oreochromis > Oreochromis niloticus. The sequence goes on from NC_031965.2 coordinate 40,556,861, forward strand.
CACAGCTTGTGCCTGCATCTTGGGTCCTTCTCTTATCTTCACACGGCTTGCCTCACAAACCGTGACAAATATACTGTACGCTGTTAGGTGCCAGAAGGATTACCATGATTTATATATCGGGGAAACTAAACAACCTCTCTCTAAGCGAATGGCACAACACAGAAGAGCCACCTCGTCAGGCCAGGACTCTGCAGTCCATTTACATTCACAGCCCTTTGGACACTCTTTCAATGATGAGGATGCACACATCCTGGACAGGGAGGAATGCTAGTTTGAGCGGGGAGTCAAGGAGGCCATTTGTGTGAAAAGGGAAAGACTATCTCTGAATCAGTAAATCTGTCACCATCTTACAATGCTGTGATTGCAGCCATTCCCCAACTCTGTATACCTGGCCTGTACCACATTTCTGTCTCCGGAATGTCTGCACCCCTTCCTTCTCTCGTATAATTGTATGATCCCATTCTGTCTTTGCATGTGATTGGCGGCATGGCATGCCCATCAAAATAAAGTCCCGCCCTTGCTATGGATTCTCAGCAGGGCTAAAGACTTGGCTCCCACATACCAATGGGCATTAAAAATTGACATATGAAATTATCTCCAGCCCGCCGGCCAATGTTTGATACCCCTGCTCTAGATCTTGTTTCTACTTAGTTTTTCATGAAATAGCAAGGGACATAACCATGAAACTGCTTGTCAGTCAACTTTCATCTGAATATCGGGATTATTATAAAAACAACTGTAATTCCTGAACAGCTACAACACAACTTTTGCAAAATCTCTTGAATTAAAGCTGGAAGTCTTTAATCACATTTTCAGAGTGCATCAAATCTGAATGTAAAATCCAATGTGATGAAGTACAGTGACAAAATAACAAAAAATGTATTGCTGTCCAAATCATTTTTAACCAAACTGTAACTACAGTATAACATGCAGTATAGCCATGTAATATACATACTGTATATGCAATGACGTACTGTATATTAACAGCATATAGATTATATGCTAGTAAATACTAACACAGAGATGCACGAAAGGCCTCAGGTAAGGTTCAAGTCAGAACAAGAAATTTAAAAAGCTGTTTAAACGATCTTAAACTGAAAAATATAAAACTGTGGAAACACTGTATGTGCTATGGATAAAGATCTGTGTGTAAAGAAATCACAAATACATTTCTGTTTTTCTTTAAATGTGTGAGCTGATGCCTGGATCACAGTGGGATGCAGCAGGGAGCAGGCCCGCCTCAAGGACTGTAAATAAAACACGGGCTGAAATTTCCAAAGACACTCCAGAGATACTTTGTCACGGCCTGGGGGATCGGCGAGATGCTGAGCGACCTCTCCTGTCTTTCTCTCTCTCTCGTGCTCTTTCTCTCTCTCCTCCTCTCTGTCGCCGGGGCGGAACTCATTGTGGGTTCACGCCCTCGGCCCACGCCCACCGAGATCATCACACCTGACGTCCATCAAGGGGAACGGCATTTAAGCCAGGAGAGGACTGCTGGTCGTTGCTGGATCGTTGTCTGCCACGTGTTAGTGAAAGTCGAACTTCAGAGCAAGATAAGTCAAGTGTTTTCTGTGAATATCGGTCTCACTCCTGTCTCCTGTCTACAGACCCCCTGGACCCCCCTCTCGTGTGAATCTGTGCGTCAAGTGTGAAAGAAGAGGACAGCCGTTGTGAATGTGGAGAGTTGGAGAACGAGTGTTCCCCCCCTTGGATTTCCCTAGAGCCCGTCCCTCACATTTCTGTACATAGCACTACCCCGCACTCTCTGTATATACACATTGGTGACCTCTGTAAATAAACCCTTGTGTTCAGCAGATTCAGGAGTCCCACGTTTGAGTCCCCTACATTGAACCGTAACATAACGATCCAGCCAGAATATGGACTCAGCGGACTCTGCGGCCCAGCAGCGCGCGCCAACGGCCGAGGAGGTTTTGGAACGCCACGAGCAAATGCTGCAGCTCCTCAATCAGCAGTTGGCAACTCTAACGCAGGCTTTTGCTCAGCGCATACCCCTGGTAAGCCCAGCAGCCTCTCCTCCCTCTGTCTCCTCACAGTTACCGGCTTCTGAGCCTTCGGCACCCGGATCTTTGGCTTCGCCTCATCCCACTCCCTTGGAGCCCCCGGAACGAGCTTTGCCAACACCTGAACCCTTCGCGGGTGAGTTTCACAAGTGTGCCGGTTTTCTGACCCAAATAACCATGCAGTTTAGACAGTTACGGAGGACATATGAAACCGATGACGCTAAGATTGCCTTTTTTGTCCAGCTGTTACGTGGACCGGCTTTAAACTGGGCTCAAGCTGTTTTGAGAACAGACGCCAGCATCTCGTACCAGGATTTTCTTGCTAAATTCAAATGTGTGTTTGAAAGAGGTACTGGCGCTGACGCAGCAGCTCACCATTTACTAAATCTTAAGCAGGGAAGACGAAGTATGGCGGAATACTCCATTGAGTTCTGGACGCTGGCCAAAGAGACCGGGTGGGGGCAGCCTGCATTGATAAGCACCTTGCTGAATAATGTGTGTGATGAGTTAAAGGGCAAACTAGTGATGAGAGAGTTACCTAAAACTTTGTCTGATGTTGTGTGTGAAGGTGGACGAGCATTTACATGTGCGCCGCAGAACTGAGGACTACATTTCCCAGAGGTCTCTGGGCCGCGGCGAGGCAGCATTGGGCGGAAGCGCCATGAGTGGCGGAAGAGATTCGGACTTGCACAACATGGAGGACAGTGAGCAACCTATGCAACTGGGTCGCTCTCGCCTTTCACCCGAGGAACGGCACCGTCGGTGGAGGGCCGGTGAGTGTTTTAATTGCGGCCGTAAGGGTCATATCGCCAATGTTTGTCCGTCACTGCCAAAAGGCCGTGCCCGCCAGTAGAGAGGGGAATACGGGTGGGCGAGGTCTCTGTTTCACAGTCTCCTCCACGGCTCATGCTTTTGGGTCTAAACTCAGACCCCGCTGTATCCAGGACTTATTCCCATGAAAGAAAAACAAGGCAACAGTGTTCGATCGTTTTTACTTGCGCAAGGGAGGCCTTTGGTCAAGAACCAGCTCTTGGAGCTCACTCTCCTAACCTGTCTCCAGCCCAAAGTCCTTCAAAGAGCAGCTTCCCTTGCAGCTATTTATTGACAAACTGTTACAGTTCACACAATAGTTTACAACACGTACCTCCCCTCTTAACCCCCCTTGGTTACAAAGACGAAGCACTGTATGTATATATGTGTGTGTGTGTGTGTGTGTGTGTGTGTGTGTGAGAGAGAGAGAGAGACCTCCTGCTGGGCAGGAAGCTTACATCAAACAGATCTTTCAGATAGGATGTATCTACAATAAAAGACTACAGCCCCTCACCCAAAAACTAAAGAATCTGGGGAGGGGGACTGTGGAACTGCTTTCATCCCACAGTTTAACAATGTAGGAATGGATGGTAAGCATAAAAATGACAAACATTAACAATTCACTCTAACATTCCCTCCTGTTTTGTGATTTTTATGCTCCAAATTATTCCTATGTAGTATATTCTTAGCCATGCACCTCTTGCTTGACAATTTCAGCGCAGGCGTCATTTATACACAGGCTTCTGTCATGTCATTCATTTCAGTCAATTCATACTGTTGTAAAAGTACATAATCAACAAATGTATTAGAAATCATCTTAGTTTGCATTGATCTTATACACGGTAAAATGCATCCTATACATAAGCAAATCAATGTCAACAGTCCAAAAACAGGAATTAATATTTCCAAAAGAAGATGCCACCAAGGACCAGACATCAACCAAGTTATCCAGCCTTGTGGTGCATCTACTCCTGTCGTGCGATTCATTATGTATTCCTGCAAGTAAACAATTGAATGTAACAGTCAAAAAGAATAATCAACATTCCAAAAAACATATTTCACTACAATCCAACTGTATACAGACACTGACGTTCAAACACATCAGTTGACTTTATCGTTTGTCCATGTGGCTCTCAGCTAACTTCAAAGCTGTAGCCTGGTTAACACCCTTCTTTATGACTCCTATCAACCCCCAAATTTTCTCACTGTGGGCATCCTGTGGGGGTTAGAGTCAACTGGTAAATTATCGGCATTTACAACTTCTCCTGTCCTGTTGTCACCACAGGAAAAGCTTTGTAAAGGAAATTGGATCAAGGTGTTTTGATCTTCTTGGCTCAAAACCTCAACCAGCTTAGAGAAGTGTTCATGATGTAAATGTAGACAAAAGGCTTCTCTGTTTGCATCCTTCTTGCAGAGGACACAAAGAATAGGTGACATTGCACAAATTCCATGGTAAATCTCCAACTTGGACTAATCCATTGCCCTTCATACGCATAGGCAACTGGCCTGTTTCCAGTTCGTTTAGTTGTTCAGTGCCCTGCAGTCAGTCAGTCAGATACTTTGAGTCAGACTAGCAGGTCTGTCGTATCAGAGCAGTTCACCTTCCCAGCTACTGGTAAATCAACCGTCCATTCAGGTTCAGAAGTTGAAAAGTTGGCAGTGTCCCAAGTATCTTTACTCCTGGATGTGTTGCCAAGGCAACCAAACAAACTGTCTCGCTCTCAGTGATGCTATATGGCCACAGTCCAGAAGAATGTGTAGCCAGTGGCATCACAAGCATAACCATTGGTCTCGTTCTTTATGTGAGTGGTTGTGTTCACAAACTGCCACCAGTAGTTGTTGAAAACCCCATGCGGGTACTGGGTGTGCTTTGCTCTGTCCCAGTGCGCTCCTGTCATCCCACTCAGGGTCCACAGGCACAAGAAGGCGAACAGCACATTCCCAGCCATTCTAAGTTGGGTTCAGGATCCGTTGGTTTCTTCACCAGGATTGAGATGAGAGGTCCTAGAGATATACTCCCCCCTTTGTACCGCTGGCCTTTTCACCATCACCCAGAGTCGGCCAGGAAGTGTGTTACCTTCTTGCAGTGCGCTTGATGTATCCAAGTAATCCTTTCAGCAATCTTCACTGCTGTGGTCGTCTTTAGCAGCATCCGATAGGGACCTTCCCACCGTGGACTGGACCAGCACTTCCTCTTTATGGCCTTGTCAACATCCAATCTCCAGACTTCAGGCTCTGTTCCTGTGGAGAAACAGAATCATCTGGCAGATCATTTGTTCTCGTGACCTCTTTACTTTTAAACATTTTAAGCATCCAATCTGCTAATGTTTTCTCCTCTTCTGCTTTTCTGTCATCACTACAGACGACTAGAACTCTAAATGCTCTAACATATATAATCTCAACGAGTCAGACCATTCTCTGTTGGAGTAATCCTCATGTACATCTTAACTAATTCTACACAGTCTAACCATGTCCTGCATCTCTTCCTAAGTCTTAACTTTACTGTTCCATTAGTTCTCTCTATCAAACCTGCACTTTGTGGGTGATATAAACAATGATGTTTTTAGTGTTATCCCTAGATGTTGTGCCATTAATCTCATCACTTCATTTACAAAATGTGGACCATTATCACTAAACAATACTCATAGTTATTACAGCTGGACAGCTCTATAAAGTCCATGTGAATAACTTGAAATGGGTGACTGGGTCTAGGGAATTTCCCTCTCTTAGGTCTCAAATTACCCTGAGAATTGTGCTTGAACATATCATACATGACCTACAAAAAAGTTTTTTTTAAGGGTATTTAATCTTAAAGTATAAACTACTCATTATCTCCCTCCTGTTGCGACATGGCAAAGCCCATGGCGCAAAATAGCAACAGTTTTATACAAATTCTAAAGCAGTATTGGTTTATCACACAGATAACAAACACCATCCTGCAAACTCGCTCCTTCTGTAAATCACAACTGTTTCCCTGCAGTAGGTGAGTGGCCCTGCATGTCTACCAGTGCATCCCGCATAATAGCCAACGTCTGCTGGCATTGCACTGCTAAAACGTGAACAACATGTTCTCCTAAAGTTGCCTCTTTCGCGATCTTATGTGCAAAAGCATTGCCTAATGCAACTGGATCTTTCCCTCACATGTGTGCTTCACATTTACAAACGGCAATTCTACTGGGTAAAAACTCTGCCTCCAGCAGATTTTGCAAGAGTTTGGCGTGTGCTACAGGTTTCCCTGTCGAGGTTGTCTCACCTCGTCTCACCCACTGCATCACAAAGAAATGTAATGTAGCAAATGCATACTGGCTATCAGTGTATGTTGTCACATTTTATTTCTCTGCAGCTTTACACGCTTCCGTTAAAGCTACTATCTCTGCTGCTCAAGCAAATATGAAACATGCTAGTTGTCCTGCACAGATAACTTTCTCACTATCTACTACAGTAAAACCTGTTTTAGTCTGTCCCTCTACTGTTGTAAAACTCAACAAACCAAACCTTTCCCTCACCAAGTGGCACAGCTATTAAGTCATCCCTCAGCTTACACTCCTTCTCTACGTGGTCTCTACACTCATGAGAAGTGCCCTCTTCTTCCGTTGGCAAAAGGTTTGACGGATTCAGAATTGTGCATCACTTTATGGTAATATGTGGTTGTGAGAGTAACAGTAACATTAAAGACAAGCGTTTGTAGGTGACAGAAATGTAATTTTAGTCTGCAGTAGTAGACATCTACCTCGTGTTGAACTAACAGTCTCAAAAGGTGAAAAACTATATCCTGAAACATTGTACAGCTTAAGCTGCTGCACATACTGATCTCACGCATGGAGGTAAAGCACAAGCAACTAGAGCTAATCTGGTAGGATAGCAAGTTACTGGCTTCACTTGTGGAAAAAGTGCTGTTAGTTATTTCACAGTCACCTGGCATTTGTGCTGTTCACAGAACCACAAGTCCATCACTGGACCTCCTCTGTGCTGTCACTTTTTGGAGCCTGGCACGCTCCCTCAGGTTCTCATGATTCAACGTTGCTGAAGATTTAAAAGGCAGAGCACGTCGTACACCTTAGTTGTCTTTCTCAACGTCGAAAGTCTTTTATGTCATTTAAGATTTTGCTGTGCAGAGTCTCCTCATGACGATCTCCTGGAAGCTCAGTAGCACAGCTCTCTGTGCTGAAGGTGATCTCTGATCCTCCTGAAGCCTCTCTCCAGGCCTCAGCTTCCATCTTGTGGACGATCCTCTCAGTCACTCCTTCTCGTCATGGCATCTCGCGACATCTGCAAATTAAAATGACACTCCTCTCGCCACATGGCTTCCGCCATGTGTCAACTCCCCAATGAGACCTGTACAAGAATGTTGCACAGTCTCCCTAAAACAATCTCCAGGGTTTGTCCCTTGGAGCAGCTTCACTCCAACCTGTAACCCTGTGTAAAAACATCAGTCAGCAACTAAATGTTTAGCTTGTCTAACTCCCAGCTCCACCTGGAGCCTGTACCCTGGAAGACAAAGTCTTTAAATCAAACTTCACATTTTCAACCAATAAACTAATAAAGTATTCAGCATAAAAGACAAATATCATGTGCAGGTTTTCTCCAGTCATTAAATCACTCTTATTATCATAATTTGTCCCAAATCATGAATCATCCCAATTTATTCCACAATTTAATTGGTGACTTTCCTTAAGTTTGTCACTCCACTCATTTTTATCACTGTGAGCTCAATAGTGGCCAGCTAATGAGCCCCATATTCAACTATTCTGTAACCACTGCACATTTGTTCAATTGTCACTTGTCTGTCTGTGCTGAATCCTTTACAAGCACTCTTAAAGAAAAACGAACATTAACACACAGTTCATCCTGGTGGTCAGGTGTTGGCCATCCAAATTCCAGAGGAGCTGTGAATGGTCATAAAGGTAACACTGCTGTGAGAAAAGTAACACTAGTTTCAAATACAATATATCCCACACTGTATTCACTTCTTCCCTGTAATTTCCAACATTTTCTCCACAACACAGTGTAATTTCATCATCAACACACAGCCTGTAACTACAGTTTTCTTCACACAAAATCTCAGTAATCCTGTGATAGAAATCCTGCTATAAATCACACGATCAAATCACATGATTAGCCATCTGCTGTAAAAAGAAAGGTAAATGTTAGCGCTGCGCATTCGTATACACTCTTTCTCACAGTAATCTCTGTGAGCAACCCAAAGTAGTTAATGACACACCCATGGTAAATTCACAGACACAGAAAATTTTAAACTACAAGGTTAAATTTGCAGAGTTCACATAGTCATGTGACCCAAGTTTCCTCCTGTGGTCTCCTTCTGCTCCTGCAATAGACACACACAGAGATACATCCACACCTTTGTCAGGTGGGGGTTAACTTCACACAATGGTGTTAAGTCAGCTTTTGTCAATCAGTTTTTCCACTCATTTTTTATTTGCTAACAGTAGAACCCTTCTTGACGCATTAAGTTTCTACTGCTAGCAATGACGTCATTTCAAAAAAGAAGAAGAAAAACTTTAGAAGCGGATTACATCGCTGAATCCTTTTTGGCAGGGACTTGTTTTCTGATTGTCCCAAATAAGTGGCTTTCTCCCAAGCCCATTTTAATTTTTGGAGAAACTCACTTGCAACAGTTTTCTCGACGACGAGTCGTATAACGCTTCTGTTCTAATCGTGCATCTCTGCTCAACAGAGATCATCAACCGAAACTTTCAGTGCACCATGAAAGTAACAAAATAAAAAGAAAGGAAAGAAAATAAAGGAAAGCAAAGGAAAGAAAGGCCTTGTTTAAGTCATGACACGTGTTCTTCATGCCAGGGGGATAAATTGTAACAACCCATTTGGCAGGCTCAACTTAATAACAAAAGACAAATCAACAGCTAGTTTAATCTCAAACATTCATCCAATCAGCCACACACAACATACAGCATAACCCTGTTGTCTCATCACATAATAAGTTTCTTCTCATGTAACCAAATGTGTGCCATGGTAAAACTTCTTCACACACCAGAAACTCAAAATCAGCTCACTCATTTGAGACCCCTCATCAGCATTCTGTTTTCTTCTATGATGCAGTCATCTGTCCTCCTATAATATTCAGTCCACTAGTCTATGTATCACTTTCATCTTACTAGTGACTTGGACAAGATGACAAACAGAATCTCATGCTTAAGATGCTGTCTGGTCTTCATGAGTATCATTTATTCTGTATATGCATGTAGGGTTAGTATAGTTAATGCATTTTCTGTATGTTTTTGTGTTCCTCTCATCACATTTTCATTATTCTCATCACTGCTTAAAACAACACACATCTCTCTCTCTGTTTGTTTTTTTTAAACTGTCCCTCGCTCCAAAACAGAAAGTAGCATTACAGCTGTTTCAGGCTGAGAAACACCAAACACTCTTCGTGCTATCATTCACCACACAACTATGTTATTTCTTTGTCCGCTGGGCAGGTGACCTGCAGAATCACGTCTGCCCCAGCTGGATACCTTCACACACACCGTGACGTCAGACACGCTCACACTCACTTCTGCTTAGCGCACAATTTCACTTCATTCTTCAACGATCCACACACCACGTGCTGCCCAATAAAAACTTTGCAGTGTATTTCATCCTCTTTCAAGGCAGACTTACTCAGTTTAGTCTCCATTACAAGACAACAATCAGCCACGCTCACGCAGACCACGTCTGGCCCGCACACACACAACATAGGCCTATCGCTTGCGTCTGCACGCACAGCTCTCATGGACCTGCGTCCTAAACGCACAGTCCAACGCACTCCCGTGCTCACGTGAAACCGCGCAGCTACAATTCAATTCAATTCAATTCAATTCAATTCAATTTTATTTATATAGCGCCAAATCACAACAAAAGTCGCCTCAAGGCGCTTTATATTGTACAGTAGATAGCACAATAATAAATACAGAGAAAAACCCAACAATCATATGACCCCCTATGAGCAAGCACTTTGGCGACAGTGGGAAGGAAAAACTCCCTTTTAACAGGAAGAAACCTCCGGCAGAACCAGGCTCAGGGAGGGGCGGCCATCTGCTGCGACCGGTTGGGGTGAAAGAAGGAAAACAGGATGAAAGACATGCTGTGGAAGAGCTACGGAGCCGTTTCTTTACTTTAGTAGCCTGCGACCTTCCCGCACGGCTGGCGCACTCCCGTACCTGCGAGGAACCGCACGGTCACGTAGCCGCTCTCTATTGTTTTAGGTTCGCGTGTAACCCGCGCAACCAGCGCTCCCCTGGACCCGCGTCTGCCCGCGCAGTCTCAGTGACGCATAAGGCCTTTTCTACTCACTGTTCGTGTTGTTTTCGTTCATGGGAAGAGTCTCTGGTTCCCGTCAATTGCCATCCATCCCGAGGGGAGTTCAGACGCAAACTTTCCAGCCTAGAACAAAGCAAAGCACCAGGGCTTTCATCAATCGTCCCAGACGATGGCTGCTAGCAGACTGCGGTGGCGTCCTCTCCCTCTCCTCGGTGAATGCGATGTGTTAGGCTCCGGCTCTCGAAGGACCAAATAAATTTTGGGTCTAAACTCAGACCCCGCTGTATCCAGGACTTATTCCCATGAAAGAAAAACAAGGCAACAGTGTTCGATCGTTTTTACTTGCGCAAGGGAGGCCTTTGGTCAAGAACCAGCTCTTGGAGCTCACGCTCCTAACCTGTCTCCAGCCCAAAGTCCTTCAAAGAGCAGCTTCCCTTGCAGCTATTTATTGACAAACTGTTACAGTTCACACAATAGTTTACAACACGTACCTCCCCTCTTAACCCCCCTTGGTTACAAAGACGAAGCACTGTATGTATATATGTGTGTGTGTGTGTGTGTGTGTGTGTGTGTGTGTGTGTGTGAGAGAGAGAGACCTCCTGCTGGGCAGGAAGCTTACATCAAACAGATCTTTCAGATAGGATGTATCTACAATAAAAGACTACAGCCCCTCACCCAAAAACTCAAGAATCTGGGGAGGGGGACTGTGGAACTGCTTTCATCCCACAGTTTAACAATGTAGGAATGGATGGTAAGCATAAAAATGACAAACATTAACAATTCACTCTAACACATGCTAGCAGCTAAATTAACGGTGCAGCTTCAGGACCACGCTCTTAAGGCTCTGATCGATTCAGGGGTGGAACAGAACTTTATATCATGCTTCGCTGGCCAGACGATTACATCTGAACACCGAGCCTTTGCCACGGTCACTCCAGGTCACCGCCCTCAGTGACCAGCGGCTTCCTAACATTACTCATATCACTGAGCCTGTTTTGCTGACTCTCTCAGGTAATCATTCCGAGACCATACAACTATATGTGTTCCAAGCTCCGCTCACGCCGCTAGTTCTGGGTTACCCTTGGTTGCGTCACCATAATCCTGTTATCGATTGGATAAAGGAGAGCATTGTGGGGTGGGGGGAGGCTTGTCACATGTCCTGTCTTAAAGCTGCCACCCCCTTTTCTGAACCGCTAACCAAGTCTTCTCTCTCCGAGCCACCGGACCTCTCCTCCGTGCCACCCGTCTACCATGATCTCAAACAAGTGTTTTGCAAGGATAGGGCACGTTCGCTTCCTCCGCATCGGCCGTATGACTGCGGCATTGATCTTCTTCCTGGCGCACCTCTCCCTACCAGCCGCCTATACAGTCTGTCTCAGCCCGAACGCGAAAACATGGAAAGATACATCAATGAATCACTCGCCACGGGTCTCATTCGCCCTTCGACCTCTCCTGTGGCCGCCGGCTTCTTCTTCTTCACCAAGAAAGACAAGAGTTTACGACCTTGTATTGATTATCGGGGCCTTAACAACATCTCAGTGAAGAATAAGTATCCACTCCCTCTTTTAAGTTCTGCCTTCGAGCTCCTCCAGGGGGCCACCATCTTCACTAAACTGGACCTGCGCAATGCCTACCATCTGGTAAGAATAAGGGAGGGGGATGAATGGAAAACAGCCTTCAACACTCACCTTGGTCATTTTGAATACCTTGTCATGCCGTTTGGTCTCACCAATGCCCCAGCTGTTTTTCAGGCCCTGGTAAAGGACGTACTCCGGGACTTCATCAACCACTTCGTCTTTGTTTATCTGGATGACATTCTCATTTTCTCTCATTCTGTCTCTGAACACGAACGCCATGTCAGGCAGGTTCTCCAACGCCTCCTGGAGAACCGTCTCTTCGTGAAGGTGGAAAAATGTGAGTTTCATACTCCCACAATCTCTTTTCTGGGCTATGTCATTGAACAAGGTGACCTGAGAGCGGATCCCGCCAAAGTTCAGGCTGTGTTTAACTGGCCCACTCCTTCCCATCGCAAACAGCTTCAGAGTTTCTTGGGTTTCGCTAACTTTTATCGCCGTTTCATCCGCAACTATAGCCAGCTCGCTGTACCCCTGACTCGTCTCACCTCACCTAAGGTCCCTTTTCGCTGGGATGAACTGGCTCGCCAGGCTTTCTCGTGCCTGAAGGAACGCTTTGCTTCTGCACCCATCCTCGTCCAACCCGACCTCAGTCAACCCTTCGTCGTGGAGGTGGACGCCTCGGACACAGGAGTGGGGGCGGTGCTCTCCCAGCGACAAGGCGGTAAGCTTCACCCTTGTGCTTACTTCTCTCGTTGTCTCTCTCCTGCAGAAAGGAATTATGACGTGGGGAACCGAGAGCTATTGGCCATCAAGCTGGCCCTTGAAGAGTGGCGTCACTGGTTGGAGGGAGCTGCCCAACCGTTCGTGGTTTGGACGGACCACAAAAACTTGGAATACATTCGGTCCGCAAAACGCATATAAATGGCCTGCATTTGTATAGCGCTTTTCTAGTCCATAGGACCCCAAAGCGCTTTACACTACATTCAGTCATTCACCCATTCACACACACATTCACACACTATGTGATATACTATGTGACTATGTGAATATAGATTATACTAGCATATAATCTATATGCTGTTAATATACAGTACGTCATCGCATATACAGTATGTTCCACGAGGCCCATCCTGCCAAGCCTGGGGGTCGCCCGGAGGCTCCCGTTGGGGGGGTACTGTCACGGCCTGGGGGATCGGCGAGACGCTGAGCGACCTCTCCTGTCTTTCTCTCTATCTCTCGTGCTCTCTCTCTCTCTCCTCCTCTCTGTTGCCGGGGCGGAACTCATTGCGGGTTCACGCCCTCGGCCCACACCCACGGAGATCATCACACCTGACATCCATCAAGGGGAACGGCATTTAAGCCAGGAGAGGACTGCTGGTCGTTGCTGGATCGTTGTCTGCCACGCGTTAGTGAAAGTCGAACTTCAGAGCAAGATAAGTCAAGTGTTTTCTGTGAATATCGGTCTCACTCCTGTCTCCTGTCTACAGACCCCCTGGACCCCCCCTCTCGTGTGAATCTGTGCGTCAAGTGTGAAAGAAGAGGACAGCCGTTGTGAATGTGGAGACTTGGAGAACGAGTGTTCCCCCCCTTGGATTTCCCTGGAGCCCGTCCCTCACATTTCTGTACATAGCACTACCCCGCACTCTCTGTATATACACATTGGTGACCTCTGTAAATAAACCCTTGTGTTCAGCAGATTCAGGAGTCCCGCGTTTGAGTCCCCTACATTGAACCGTAACATACTTGTGTCCACAAAACATTAAAATACTGTGAAAAGTGATGGTAGCAGCTACAAAGACACAAGACTGAGCATTTCCAGATGGACCTCACCACCACCACCACACGAACACACACACACATATCAGACATTGAGGTTTGCAGGTAATCATTCCTTTTGGAAAACATTTTGGTGGGAAGTCTTCTCTGAAATAAGGACCGTTACTTCTGTTAAATGTTCAGATGGTAAAACTGGATCAGGAAGTAAAATTGTCTGGGTTTCATTCCAAGTTCAAGGGTTAAACAGAACAGGGATTCATAACACATCTTTTCACCATCTGCACCAATTTTTCTCAATAAAACAGTCATTCTGACCACGTGTGACCAGATGATCTGATATTTTAAAAGTGTTTGCATACCCCTCAGTCTGTGGTGATCTGCCAATTATTATTTTTTATAGTTCACATCATACCTTTCTGTCAGCCAGTGAGATTCCTAAGACTTGCTGCCCTCTTTCTTTCAAATGTGGCATGGCAGTCAGGCAAAATGACAGCCTGGTATGGAGGAGGGGTAATCTACCTGTGCTCTCAAAGCCACCTTACCACCTACAGTTGGCTCGTCCTCAGTTGTAATAAATACAGGGTTAGATCCTTCCATGAGGCAACAATTGTTTTGTAATGGCAGGCAACTTATTTTCACATCTACTGAATGTTAATGTTGACGTCTGTAGGACCTCTGTGTATGGGCTATTTATAGTCCAAATGTGGCCATTTTAGATGTCTTTTAAATGTCAAACTTAGCCTATATAAACATTGTTTTTATACTGCTTCTATAGGCTCTGTAGTTCTATATTTCCAGAGGGTGGAGGACATTTTTTTTATAGGCTACCAGTTAGTTTTTCTGTAACTTTGTTTACACATTTGTATGTCTCTCCAGTTACCATCTGTGGCTGAGACAATCAAATGAAGTTAGGGTCCAACCCGGTATGGTGGATTTCGAGCAGAAATGTCCCCAGCTTCTCACAGGCAGTTTGCAGAATGTGTGCATCAACAAAAACTGTTGAGCAAATAGTCCAGTTCATACATACACACTTGCACAAACTTCTTGTATTTTCCGTCGCAACTTCTCTCAGTCCAACTATCGCAAACACATTCACCTCCTCTGACAATCATGAGCTCGTCACAATAAAACAGTATACTTGTTTAAATGAACCACGTATAATGCAAATGCTCTTTTAAACTTATTAAACATGTTGTACCCCATTTAAAAAGAAATTCAATTTTTTCTAAATACTTAAACCATTATTATTTTGCATTTTAGCATTGATTTAAACATTTTAAATATTTCAACACATTGAAATAAATTACAGTTTTAACATATTTACAAACCAATAAATCAATTCATTAAAATAAATAAACCAGTTGAAGAGAAAAAATGAAAATGTAAAATAACAAAAAAACAAAACTACATGTACTGAGTAACTCAATAGACTTAATGACTTAGACATAATAAACTTCGTATCATAAAAAAAAATTACATTTATTAATATTGTAAATTTCCTGCATCTGTCATAGACTTCCATATGACGTCCAAAAGAATTACCCAGTCCAAAGTTCAATTGTTGAACGTCATACTGACTTTCAAGTTGGGTCATGGGTGGAACTAGCACCACTGAATGTACAATGGGCTGTGAGGTCAGTTCCTTGATCATTAATATGCAAATTGTAGTGACCATTGATCAACAACCACTGATCAAAGACCATCGATCAAAGACCACGAGTATCATTCACAGAGAATTGGGGAATGGTTGCAATCACAGCATTGTAAAATGGTGAAAGATGTACCCTTAGGCCCCCTCCTTTATTCAGAGATGGTCTTTCCCTTTTCATGTAAATGGCCTCCTTGACTCAAACCAGTATTCCTCCCTGTGTACATCCTCATCATTGAAATAGTGTCCACTGGCCTGTAAGTGTGACTAGAATGTGAGTGCTGTCCTGACGAGTTAGCTATTTTGTGATGTCCTATCTGCTTAGCAAGAGGTTGTTTGGTTTAAAAATCATATGAATCCTCCTGGCACTTAACAGCATACACTGCCTTAGTCTATTTCTGCCATGGGATTGGATCCTTGGGGTAAATTTATGGTGCAAATTGTTTGAGGGTTTGAAAGCAAGTGGTGCTAAGCAAGGAGGTCCTGAGTTCAATTCCACCATCAGGCTGAGGTCTTTGTGTGTGGAGTTTGCATGTGCTCTCTGCGGGACAAAGACATAGAGTTATAGTGGGGACAGGTCAATTGGTAACTCTAAATTGCCCATAGGTGTGAATGTCTTTCTCTATTTGTTAGCCCTGCGGCAGACTGGCGACCTGTCCAGGGTGCAAATGATCTCAACCGAAGACAGCTGGGATAGGCTCCATCTCCCCACGACCCCGACAAGGATAAGCAGAAGAGAATGGATGGATAGTCCACTGAGTTAATGTCATCCATGACTTGTGGTATGTCCTTAGATTTGATTTTTACCCAGGTGTAGTCCACATACCTGAACCAATGACTTGGTGATGTTCCAGGGTAGGATAAGAAAGCCTTCTTTTCCACTTCTTCCATGTACTAGTTGGCCACAATGGGTGAAACTGGGGAACCCATGGCACACCCATGTTTCTTCCTGTAATACTGACCTTTCTATGTGAAATAGGTGGAATGAAGACAGTTCCAAAAGCAAACACACTTGGTCGTTGCGGAGAGTGGTCCTTTTGCTGAGGTTGTGGTCATCCTGCAATTTCTTATGAACTACCCCCACTGCATCAGTGACTGGAACACAATTGAAGAGAGATGTAACATCGTAAGAGACTATTGTTTCATCTCTCACCTTCTCAACAAAATCCAAGGTGTTCTGGATGTGGTGTTCAGAGATGCCTACCCACCAGCCTACCTTGGTGTAGCTTCCCCTGGGTATAGCCTTTGATATAAGGTCCGGTCAATAGTATTGTCTAGTTCTAACTGCTCCAGACAATCTATCGCCCTCTTCCTGTAACCACTTCCTGGCTCTCATTTCAGGGGCTCATAAGTGTTTTTGTCAATGAGCAGTATCAACATTTTCTCATGATAGTCTTTCTGGTTTAGCAACACCGTGCACTTGTCATGGCGGGGTACGCCGGTGTGTGAGTTTAACAGACCCAAGAGCAGACACAGAGGGACACGGAACTTGACATAAATGTTTAAACAGAAAGTGAGCCTTTATTTCGGCTGAGCACAAGAAACAAAACAAGTAGCATGGGCTGTGGCGAAAATAAACTAAATCTTAAACTGAGAATACTACAACAGAACTACGAACACTATAATCATGATTTTGCACTTAAGCATGAGAGGAACTATGACATCAGAACATGAACAAGAAACATGAACATGCTCAGAACAAAATCATGAAAAGACGAGACGAGAGGAGTGGTAACACAGACGATCTGACGCAGACTGAATGAAAAAAAGAGAATAAATACCCACAGGGATGATTAGGGGAAGTGGAGGCACATGAGGGCAAACAGGTGACACACATGAACCTAATAACAGGACAGGGGAAGTGAAACTAAATACAACAAACAAAAAACAACAGACTCTTTCAAAATAAAACGGGAAACATGACGGAGGCAGACATAATACCGACTTGACAACATGAACTAGGGAGACTGGAACATAAGGGGTGATGACAAGAAAGGATCTAGATAAATAAGGACTACAGACTGAGCAACTAAGGAACTTTAAAATAAATAGATGACTTAACATAAAAGGATGTCAAAATACAAGGCAATTCAAATCCTAACTAACAATAGAAACAACAAGAACTTAGCATGTCTTCAAAAGTACATATCAATGATGCAAAACACAAAATGCTGGGTCCCAGACCCAGCCCATGACAGCACCTACCCTTGTCTGCTGAAAGGATGATGGTGTTGTTGTCATTACTAAGAGATGTGAGTGCCTTCCTCTCCTCCATGCTGATGTTGGATGCTGGGGGCTTTGCATTGGTGACACAGGCTGAAATTTTTGTCCACAGTTGCTCTGCTTCCACGTCTGCAATGTCATTGTTTCGAATTGCTGTTTCCATTGCTGTGATCAGTTCCACTAGTGAGATTTGTCTCTGCATCAAAGCAAAGTTCAACCCTTTTGCAATGATGTTTTTCTCTGATTGGCTGAGCTGTCTGTCAGACATTTGTTTTACCCACTTGTCCACATCCTCTTCATTTGCTGCCTGGTCTTAAACTTCTCAGGTTGTGCTAGACGAGCCTTTTATTGTGAATTCAAAAACCTTTTGAAGAGTATTCTCATCTTTTCCTGGGTTTCGTGCTTTCGCGAGTGTTGGCTGCCTTAGTCTATGATCTCCTGACACTGTTATCCATCTGATCCTCTATGTTGGGTCAAGATACCTCATCCTCCTGTGACTGTATTTTCCATCCTCTGCTGCCAGTGTCTGGATCTTCATCAGGCATCATCAGTGGTGCTTTTCTGGGTTCATTGAGAAGGAGAGGAAAAAGAGCAGGTGTCCAGGTGATACTCAGACTGTGTTGGAAACGGGGACTAGCTGGTAAGTGATGTTGAGCATTTCTGGTTACCTGTGCTCAGACAGTTCCTATGGAGGGGAACTTTTCCTTCATGTCCCTGCTTGAATATGCAGGGCCTGGATCTATGATCTATCCTGCTACCTCAGGAGTGTTCATCCAGACTCCCCGATTGTTTGGCCTTCCATCCCCGGTGAGTGTAATCCCCCCAAATCAAACCCTCAATTTCTACATCCCCTAAATCGGGCCACTTCTGTTAATGATTTGACTTCCACCTCGCTGAGCATGGTGCTTTTTAATGCCCAATCAATGACTAATAAAACATTTGTGGTGAACAATTTTATTCTTTCCAAAAAACTTGATTTCTTATTTCTGACTGAACCCTGGCAGTGTGACGGTGACAACTCCTCCCTCATCGAACTTTGCCAGGGTGGGTACTCCTTCATCAGCCAGCCTCAGACGTCCGGTCAAGGTGGCCTTCTGCAGTGTTTGGTCACCGTCGTTCACTAATGGTCGGATATTTCCTTGTTTCTTTGCTCTTTTCCTTGTTTAAAAACATGTTTAAAAATAGAGTATTAAAAAAAAATATATAAATCAAGAATGAAAAGAGCAAAAATAATACTGAAACTCTTGATTGTTTTGCTTTGATTATTTTATTGAAATTTAATTTAATGCATTTACTTATCTAAGGTGGAAAGTTTTTTTGCTTCGTTTAGTTTTTTGTTTGTTTGTTTGTTTGCTTTGTTTTGTTTTACTCTTTGCTTTGAGCCCTATGTACATGAGCTGCATGCTAAAAAATCTTTCGTTAAAAGGGTTGGCGTAATAAGCATATGCTTCAGCCAATACCTTTTAATTAGCCTTGTGTCATGCTTTCTTGCTTTGTGGTAGATCTTTATTCTGTATTCACTGAGATATTTGAATGCTAATCAATATTAAATTCAATTCAATTTTTCATTCTTTGAAATACAGCTGGTTAGAGTTGGAACTAAAGATCCGTTTTACTGTGCTGTAGTGTATCGTCCACCTGGCCTAAATAGCTTGTTTTTAAAGGAGTCCAGTGACTTTTTATCCTCCACCTTGAAGTTGTCCAGACTGGTTATAGTCAGGGATTATAGACATTGATGATGACTCTGACCTCTTTGACAGAGGTTTCCTCAGGTTTCCTTTCCTTTCCATTTTAACCAGCATGTGTCTGGTCCCACACATACCAAAGGACATACACTGGACCTCGTTTTTACTTTAGGTTTAAACATTGATTTTATTTTCTCTGAGGACATTTTTATTTCGGATCATTGCTGTATTTTGTTTAATTTGTCTTTCCAGTTGCCCCTTTCTTCTGTTTGACATGCGGTTAGCTCTCGCATCTTAAAATTCTGCTGCTGTTAAATTTTCTGATGCTTAGTTAGTTTTACCTCCTTATAACAATGTTCATCTTCTAACAAATCTTTTTTATAATTCTTGTCTTTCTATTTTAGATAATGTATGTCCTGTCAGAACCAGACTAGCTCCTGTTTCAAAGTTGTCCCCCAGGATAAATGATAGCATTTGCTGTTTCAAGCATTCTTGTCATAAAGTTGAGCGTTTATGGAGGAAAACTCATGTACATGTTCATCTTCTTCATTGAAAGGACCTTTTACTTTCTTTTAACACTTCAGTTCGAGATGTGAGGGCTATTTCTTAGACCTAGTTTTAAAGAGCAGAGGTAACCCCAAGGTGTTATTAGACATTATTACTGATATTGTTGCTACTGCTCCACCTGCTGTCCCAGTTTCTGTCTTTCTTAGTTGAAAAAGTCAGTAATGTGAGGAACAATATCTCTCCTTCTTTATCTCTGTTGTCTGCTCCAATTCCAGCTAGGCCTGTTATTTTAGAAAGTTTTTTACCTGTGTCCTTACCTGAGCTGGTCAAATTAGTTGATTACATGAAAGCATGCTCCTGGTCTCTTGATATTTACCCTGGATCTTTCTTTAAAAATGTCTGTCAGCCTGTGTGCTTACAATTATTAATATTTCATTGGTTTCTGGTCAAGTCCCTGTTTATTGTAAGAATGCTGTGATCCACCTACTGTTAAAAAACCCAAGCTTGACACTTCTCTTCTTAGCAGTTATAAACCAATTTCAAAACTACCATGTATCACTAAGATTTTAGAAAAGGTTGTGGCTAAGCAGCTTATAGATGTTCTGGATGAATACAGGATTCTGGATAAATTCCAGTCTTGCTTTTGTAGAGTTCATTCTACTGAAACTGCACTCTTTAGAGTCTCCAGTGACATCTGGATGAGATGTGATGCAGGAGAATGCTCTGTTTTGTTGATGTTGGACCTGACCTCTGCCTTTGATACTGTTGACCATCACATTCTGCTAGATAGGCTGAGACACTGGGTAGGTATATCTGGGTCTGCTTTGGACTGGTTCACATCTTACTTGTGTCAACGATCCTTTTCTGTGGCTACTTCTAAGTATAGACCCTCTTCTACTTTTCTACTTTTCTTGCCTATGGTGTGCCACAAGGTTCTGTTTTGGGATCTTTGTTGTTTTTGTTGTATTTACTCCCTCTTCAGCACTTTTGGAACGCTTTTAAAGACATTTCTTATTACTGCTATGCATATGGTATTCAGTTGTATATCTCCTTTAAGCCCCAAGATGTTTCAAAGACATTGCATAAGTGAATGGACTCCATTAGAGGTTGGATGGATAACAACTTTCTTCAACTTAATGAGGAGAAAACCGAAGTCCTTTGTGCTCTTGAAAAATTTTTGCCTACGGTTATGGAAAATTTAGGTCCTCTTGCTACATTTGCCAAACCTTCTATCAGGTGTAACTTTTGACTCAGCTCTGACTTTGGATGCTCATGTTAAATCTCTGGTTCGCTCCTGTTTTTATCACTTGAGAAGTATTGCTAAGCTGAGTCCCATTGTGTCATGCTCAGAACTGGAAATTGTTATACATTAGTGATGTGGCGGTAACGAACAAAACGGCTCTTAGAGTCGGCTCTTTGAAGCGAACGAAGGGAGCTAGCTCCTTATTGGGAGCCGTGTTTTTTTTCCTTTCTCTCACCCTCTCGCTCTCACTTTTTCTTGCTTCACGCTTGCAGTATTTTGTGTTGTTTCACTTTAAAATTGTTTAAAAGGAAAAAGCTGAAAATTTAAATAGTTAAATGTTGAAATGTAAATAGTTGGTTTTGTATTTTATAATTTATTTTTTATATTTTATGTAGATTGACCGATCGGAGCGGGCACACTCCGTTTTGTGTAACTATTTTTAAATCCCTGTAGCATTGCAACCATATAAGCCAGCGCAACAATTTTTTTTGCACATGAAACCAGAGGAGTTTACTTACATTTTATGCCATCAGCTTGTCCTAGGTCACTGTTTCCTTCCACACATGGCCTTGCAAAAATTTCATAAAAAGCATTTGCAGCAACAAAAACATAATATTCCAGAAACACGCTTTGCCGATCCGATCAGCTGTTCATAACACTTCCTACGTTGGAATAGACGTCAGCACAAACTATCGCATGTCCGCCATTACCTGCCCAAAACCGGAAGTGATGTCATTTTTGCGGAAAATATAGTTTTTTACCTTCAGGGCCTTATAAGCCTATACTGGTGTTTTCAAAAGTCATATTTGACTTAAGCTTTTCTGTATCGTTTCTGGGATGCTTAGAACTCAAATTGCACTGCTGGAAATAGTTTATTTTGATACACATGCTGTTTTTCTTGAAAATTTGCATTATAATATTTATTTTCAGTTTTCCTGCAGTATATAAAAAATGGTGTATCTCAAAAATAAAACTATGAAGACACTCAAAATAAATTTCCTGTGGTGGGAAACTTTTTTGTATTTACTGTTTTGAGGGATAAACTTCTTAAATTTCTCTAACTACAAATATATGTAAAAAAAAAAAAAAAACTAAAACAATTTTCAATTTTTTCTTTTACTTTATTGCACTTTTTTGCATGTATTTGGTTGTATTTATGTATAGAAACTTGAAATGCTCCCAAAAATGGCACTACAGCATAAAGATAAGCTCTGGCAGACTTGGCTCTATGGTAGGTCTTAAAGGGATAAATAAAAGGATATTTATATATAAACATATATAAATAAAAAAACACATTTTTTCTTGACATTAGTAATTCTCTTTGTGCATAATTTTATATTGTTGTTGATAATAAATTAATTGAAGCAACAAAATATATACAAATATACAAAATAACCTGAAGAGCCGGTTGGGAGCCGAAAGAGCCGGCTCTTTTTAGTGAGCCAAGCTGAAAGAGCCAGTTCTCTAAAAAATCCGGAATTCTCATCACTATTATACATGCATTTGTTTAATCTCTTTTGGAATATTGTCATTGTTTGTTCACTTGTTTATGTAAAGCCTCCTTGGAATTTCTGCAGGTTGTTCAGAATGCTCCTGCAAAGCTTCTGACCAAGTCTTCAGAGTACTCCCACATCACACCACTGCTGATCCAGCTGCATTGGCTCCCCATTAAATTCAGAGTCCACTTTAAGATTATGACTTTGACATTTAGAGCTCTGCATGGACAAGCACCAACATACATCAGAGATCTTTTACATCCCCAGGAGGTCCCTGAGGTCATGTGGTCAGGGCTTTCTGCTTGTCCATCTTACAAGGCTGAAAATGAAAGGTGACAGAGCATTTGTAACAGTGGCCCTCAGACCCTGGAACTCTGTCCCTTTGAGCTTGAGATCTGTGGACTCAGTGGTCTCTTTTTTTAAAAAAAAAAAGCTAAAAACTCATATTTTTAAACTTGCTTTTGGTTAATTTTTTTCATTGTTTCTTGTTTTAGCTTTTCTGTGAAGCTCTTCGTGATTTGAAAGATGCTATACAAATAAAATTTTACTAACTTACTTACTTTTAGGCAGTCCTTGGCAAAGTGGGGTAAAACAGCATCTCTACTTTGTGTGGAAGCTGAGAAAAGCCCATCTCCAAACACCCATTCTCTTCACTTTCTACAGAGGGACTATCAGAATCAGAATCAGAATCAGAAGGGGTTTTATTGCCAAATGTTGAGCAGGTTTACAACATTAGGAAATTGCTGCGGTACTTAGTGCAAACATACTGTCATATAACGCTTAAATAGACATAAAAATAAGAATCAAAGAATCAAAAGTGCTAAGTACATAGATATATACATGGGTGCAGGTGGTGATCAGTGCCAAACATGGAATGATGCAGTGAACACAGTGTAGGGTCATGTGTTAGTGGTGGGAACAGTCATATGGTTATTGTTCATGAGTCCAACAGCAGAGGGGAAGAAACTGTTCTTGTGGCGAGAGATTCTGGTGCGAATGGACCGGAGCCTCCTGCCTGAGGGGAGCAGGTCAAACAGACTGTGTCCAGGGTGAGAAGGGTCAGCTGTGATCCGAGCTGCACGCCCCAGTGTCCTTGAGGTGTACAGGTCCTGCAGAGATGGGAGTCTGCTTCTCAGCAGAGCGCACAACACGCTGCAGTCTCTGCTTGTCCTTGATAGTGGCTCCAGCGTACCACACGGTGATGGAGGAGGTGAGGATGGACTCGATGATTGCAGTGTAGAATTGCATCATCGTCCGTGTTGGCAGGTTGAATTTCTTCAGCTGCCTCAGGAAGTACATCCTCTGCTGAGCTTTCTTTATGACGGAGGTGATGGTGGGCTCCCACTTCAGGTCCTGGGTGATGGTGGTACCCAGGAAGCGGAATGAGTCCACAGAGGTGATGAGGGTGTCAGTCAGGATGATGGGGGGGGAGTGGGGCTGTGTGCTTCCTGAAGTCCACAATAATCTCCACTGTCTTCTGGGCATTCAGCACCAGGTTGTTGTGGCTGCACCAGGACACCAGACGTTCAACCTCCCTCCTGTAGGCAGACTCGTCCCCATCCGAGATGAGTCCAATAACGGTGGTGTCATCTGCAAACTTGATTAGCTTGACAGACTGGTGGGTGGAGGTGCAGCAGTTGGTGTACAGGGAGAAGAGCAGAGGAGAGAGAACACAGCCCTGAGGGGAGCCAGTGCTGATGGTCCGGGAGTCCGAGACATTCTTTCCCAGCCTCACATGCTGCTTCCTGTCCGTCAGGAAGTCAGTGATCCACCGGCAGATGGGATCAGGCACATTCATCTGGGAAAGCTTGCCTTGGAGATGGTCTGGAAGGATGGTGTTAAAGGCAGAGCTGAAGTCCACAAACAGGATCCTGGCGTAGGTTCCTGGGGAGTCCAGATGCTGCAGGATGAAGTGTAGAGCCATGTTGATAGCATCGTCTACAGACCTGTTGGCTCTGTATGCAAACTGCAGGGGGTCCAGGAGGGGGGCCGTGAGGCTCCTGAGGTAGGAGAGAACCAGGCGCTAAAATGACTTCATGACCTCAGATGTCAGAGCCACAGGTCTGTAGTCATTTAGTCCAGTGATCCTTGGTTTCTTGGGAACAGGGATTATGGTAGAGGACTTGAAGCAGGCAGGCACATGACATGCCTGCAGTGAGGAGTTTAAAATGCCAGAAAACACTGGGGCCAGCTCGTTTGCACAGTGTCTGAGGGTAGCAGGAGACACACCGTCTGGGCCAGGAGCTTTTCGAGCATTCAGACTCTTAAACTGCTTCCTCACATCTGCTTCATGAATATGAAGAGTTGTGGTGGGAGAAGGTGGTGTGAAATCCTCCTTGGTGTGGGGTGTGGAGGGAGGTGTTGTAGGTGAAGTGTTTGATGGTGGTGATGGCTCTATGGAGGGGGGAGAGGTGGGGAATGAGTGTCCAAAGTGTCTCTATTGTTGGGGCCGTTGGAGGTGTGAAGGCTGCTTGATGGCTCGTCAAAACGGCAGTAAAAGTCGTTAAGGGTGTTGGCCAAGAGCAAGTCATCAGTGGAGTGGGGGGTTTTAGGCTTGTAGTTGGTAATATTCCTAAAACTTTTCCACACAGAGGCCGAGTCATTCTCTGAGATCTGCTGCTGCATCTTCTCAGAGTGCTGATGTTTAGCAATGTCCACTTCTTTAGTGAACCTGTACTTGGCCTCTCTGTAGCAGTCCCTGTCTCCGCTTCTGAACGCCTTTCTCTTTTCCAGCCACAGCTTTTTGAGTTTAGGAGTAAACCAGGGTTTGTCATTGTTATAACTCACCCTGGTGCATGATGGCACAACACAGGACACAACACAGGACTATCAAGAGTGTCCTGAGCAGCTGCGTCACTGTCTGGTATGTGTTACGGCTGCGGCCATATGACCACTGTGTGCTGTCTTGTTCTGTCTCTCTACTGTGTTTTAGACTCTTTGCAGGTCCATCCTCTAATGAAGAGTAGCGAGCGGCTGATTGGCCCGTGGAACACGTGCCCACGTTCAAAAGCCGCTCTGACAGCTCCGGAGAGAGAGAGAGAGAAGCGAGCAAGCGGTTTGACAGCCGACGCGGTCCTGGCCCTGGTTTCCAGCTTATACCTTTTGTTGTGTATTTGTGTGAGCGTGTTCGGTGAGAGCAGCTCCTAGTGTGTTAACTTAGTGCTTAGGCACTTATAGGCTGAAGCAGAAGGGGTGAGCCGCCTTTTTCTTTGGAACAGTTTTCTCCTGTTTTCCGGGTTAGGGAGCGAGTGTTAGTATTGTCATTTGTTTGTTTTATTTCTTTCATAGGGTTTAGTTAGTTTTCTCTGGTGGGATTTAGTTGGTTTTGTTTATTGTTTTGGCCTGGGTTCACCCTAGAGCTATGCTTCATCACCTTTAATAAAATCACTTTTTTTACTCACAACTGGTTTTGGATGTTTGGCTTGGGAACCAGGGCGGGTATTTGTCTCTCTCTCTTCCAACCTTTATGTGCGTCTCCACCCGCCTAGACTGGGGGCGTAACATAAATGGGGGCTCGTCCCTTTTCGTTCGTTTGATTGGTTCGTTTCCTTTTTGCGTTTGTGGTGGGGGGAAGCGTCATTTGGGGTGGTGGGAAATCCATGATGCGAAAATTCTGCCTTGAGTCTGGAAAGGAGTGGGATGAGGGGTTGCCGCTGCTCCTTTTAGCGGTGAGGGAAAGTGTGCAGGAATCGCTGGGATTTAGCCCTGCTGAGCTGGTGTTTGGTCACATGGTGCGTGGCCCGCTGCGACTGCTCAGGGAGAGTTTCCTGTCCGACACAGTTGCTCCCAAGGAAAATGTGTTGGATTATGTGAGTTCTTTTAGAGAGCGTTTGCATAAAGCATGTGCAATCGCACGTGATGCTCTCGTGGCAGCGCAGGGCAAGATGAAGAGAAAGTTTGATAAGAAGGCTGTGCAAAGGAAATTTGAGGTCGGTGATAAGGTTTTAACCCTTCTACCGGTCCCTGGTTCTTCTCTCCAGGCAAAGTTCAGTGGTCCGTATACGGTGCAGGCAAAGTTGAGTGACACGGATTATGTCATCGACACCCCAGAGCGAAGGAAAAAATGTCGTGTGTGTCATATTAATATGATGAAGCCCTACTTTGCTGGTGGTGTGTCAACAGTTGCGACTGTGGGGGTGCCAGGTTTAGAAGCCCGGTATGACGCCGTAAGTGATGATTTAGTTTTCGGTTGTGCGGAGGGCTGCGCATGTCTTAGAAACTCTGAAATCCTAAGTGACCTCAGGTCCCATCTAACAGATCTAGATGATGATGTTCAAGATGACGTGTGTCAGTTGATTGAGAATCATCTTGATCTTTTCTCGGACACTCCATCCTGTACTACCGTGCTGGAGCATGATATCGATGTGGGGGACCATCCTCCAATCAAGCAGCATGCCTACCGGGTGAATCCCACTAAACGTGCTCTTTTCCAGACAGAGGTCTCTTATCTGTTGGAAAATGGTCTTGCTGTTCCTACCTCTAGCGCGTGGAGTTCCCCGTGTCTCCTAGTGCCTAAAGTGGACAAGACCCCACGGTTTTGTACAGATTTTCGGAAGGTGAACAGCGTGACCAAGCCTGACTCATATCCTCTTCCCAGAATGGAAGATTGTGTTGATAGGGTCGGTTCTGCGAAGTTTGTCACTAAGCTGGACTTGTTAAAGGGGCTATTGGCAAGTTCCTCTAACATCACGTGCAGCCGAAATCTCTGCTTTTGTCACTCCTGACCATTTTCTGCAGTACACTGTCATGCCTTTCGGGTTGCGCAACGCCCCCGCCACATTCCAACGACTCATGAACATTGTGCTGGGAAGCGTTCGCAAGTGTGAAGTGTACCTAGATGATATTGTCGTCTACTCAGACACCTGGTCAGAGCATATAGAAACACTCACTGACGTGTTCCATCGCTTGGGAAGGGCATCCCTTACCCTCAATCTCGCCAAGTGTGATTTCGGTAAAGCCATGGTGACATATCTGGGGAAGCAGGTGGGTCAGGGCCAAGTGCGCCCTCTTCTGGCCAAAATCCAAGCCATACTGGACTTCCCTGCCCCTCGTACTAGGCGTGAGCTCCGCCGTTTTCTCGGCATGGTGGGCTACTACCGGGGTTTCTGCCGAAATTTCGCGGAAGTGGTCGCACCCCTCACTGGCCTCACTAGTGTATTGAAACCTTTTGTGTGGTCTTCTGTGTGTCAGAGTGCGTTCCTGGCTGTTAAAGCGCTCCTGTGCAGTGCGCCAGTGCTGGCTGCCCCTGATTTTGCGCGCCCTTTTAAATTAGAGGTGGATGCCAGTGCAAACGGAGCAGGTGCCGTACTGCTACAGGAAGACCAACATGGTGTGGATCACCCAATCGGCTATTTCTCAAAAAAATTCAATGTCCATCAGCGAAGGTATAGCACGATTGAAAAAGAGGCCCTCTCTCTGCTGTTTGCATTGCAGCATTTTGAGGTGGATGTCGGTTCCAGCCCCTCGCCTGTGATCGTCTATACCGACCACAATCCCCTGGTGTTCCTAATGCGTATGCAGAACTCGAACCAAAGGCTTATGAGATGGTCTCCTCTGGTGCAGGATTTCAATTTGGACATCCGCCATAAAAAGGGGACAGAGAATGTGTTGGCGGATGCACTGTCCCGTACCTTCCTTTAAACGTGAATGTCAAAACATCTACAAGGGCGATGTCTTTGATTTTGGGAAGGGGGGTGTTACGGCTGCGGCCATATGACCACTGTGTGCTGTCTTGTTCTGTCTCTCTACTGTGTTTTAGACTCTTTGCAGGTCCATCCTCTAATGAAGAGTAGCGAGCGGCTGATTGGCCCGTGGAACACGTGCCCACGTTCAAAAGCCGCTCTGACAGCTCCGGGGAGAGAGAGAGAGAAGCGAGCAAGCGGTTTGACAGCCGACACGGTCCTGGCCCTGGTTTCCAGCTTATACCTTTTGTTGTGTATTTGTGTGAGCGTGTTCAGTGAGAGCAGCTCCTAGTGTGTTAACTTAGTGCTTAGGCACTTATAGGCTGAAGCAGAAGGGGTGAGCCGCCTTTTTCTTTGGAACAGTTTTCTCCTGTTTTCCGGGTTAGGGAGCGAGGGTTAGTATTGTCATTTGTTTGTTTTATTTCTTTCATAGGGTTTAGTTAGTTTTCTCTGGTGGGATTTAGTTGGTTTTGTTTATTGTTTTGGCCTGGGTTCACCCTAGAGCTATGCTTCATCACCTTTAATAAAATCACTTTTTTTACTCACAACTGGTTTTGGATGTTTGGCTTGGGAACCAGGGCGGGTATTTGTCTCTCTCTCTTCCAACCTTTATGTGCGTCTCCACCCGCCTAGACTGGGGGCGTAACAGTATGGTAATTGCACCGTATCGGATCGCAAGACTCTACAGAGGATAGAAAGATGAGCTGAGAAGATCATTGGAGCCTTCTACCATTACAGATACGTATCGCACTGGCTGCATCCACAAAGCCACCAGCATTGTGGAGGACCCCACGCACCCTTCACACACACTCTTAACCCTGCTGCCTTCTGGAAAGAGGTACCGGGGCATTGAGGCCCTCAATGCCAGGCTGCAGAACAGCTTCTTTTCCCAAGCCGTTAGACTCCTGAAGACTCAGTGACTGGACTGACACACGCACACATATCTTTATACATGTAAGTACTTCAAGCACTAATATGCACAATGTAATAGACACACACACAAACTCACACCTTCAAGTTACTTTTTGCACAATGCTCAGTCTTTTGCACAACCCACTGCCATTGTTGCCGTTTTCTATTGCACTGTTGTGTCTGTATCGTTGTTTCTGTATCATTCTGTTCTGTCTGGTGTTACACCGTTTTTGTTTTGTTTTTTGCAATTTTTCATGCTTGCACTTTATGTAGTCCTGTGTTGATTGTCTGTTATATGAAATATATGTACCATAATGGTCTTGGAGGAATGTTGTCTTGTTTCACTGTGTACTGTACCACTGCACATGGTTGAAATGACAATAAAGCCACTTGACTTGATACTTGACTTGGCTTGAAATGTTTTGATGCATGCTCAATCATCCAGGTAAGGAAATCCCAAAGAGTTGATTCTGTTCAGGAACTGACCTCACAGCCCATTATTCATTCAGTGGTGCTAGTTTCAGTTATTGTACAAATGTACTGTTTATAAAGTTGGGGACACCTGCAGAATTCACCTGCAAGAATTGACCTGGATGACTGACGAAACGTTTCTTGCATTGAAAATGCCATGTCTGTCATGGTCCAGGATGTGCTGCTGGAGTTTTCCATCAGGCTCCTGAGACTACCGGGTATCCGCCCCTGGGCAGGGCCACCTCCTCCTCCAGTTCCTCACACCTGGAGCCAATTGCAGGTAATCAAGTAAGAGTGATTTAAACCTCATGCTGATGTTCATTCACCGCCAGTTTGTCATCAGCCCATGTTGGTAGCCAGCTTTCATGTTTCAAGCTCTCTTTGTGATTTACCTTGCTAATCTTACTTTCTTGTGCTACAGTTCCTGGACTCACCTTGTCTCAGACCTCCGGCTTATACTCCTCTCTCTTAGACTCAGGATACCAAACCACCATTTTGGAAATCACTCTGTGCCTTGCCTGCCTGCCCTCCTGCCAACACATTCCATGAGGAACCTCCGGATCTCAGGTCAGCCTTTCCACACCACTCAGCTCACCCTGGATTTACGTCACCTCCCTCTCATCGCTCTTTTTCTCCTCCTACAAGTAAGAATAACTACATAATATACTTACCAATAACTATACTTACTTTCAATAACATCCACCAGCAACTCAGACCAAATGTTGTGTCTACCCCCTCTCCAGAACCTTTTCTCCTTTTTGAGCCATTTTCCACTTTTCATCTTCCTGATTTATCCGATATTTCTGAGTTTATATGTAAATCAAAGCCTGCCACATGTCATCTTGACCCCATGCCCATGGGGCTTCTGAAATCCTGCCTCTCTTCTTTACTCCTACTCATCTCTGCTATCATTCACTCTTCTCTCACCACCGGTATCGTTCCCTCCTTATTCAAGACTGCTCTAGTCACTCCTATACTGAAAAAACCTTCTTTAGATCCTAACAACTTTAACAACCTCCGTCCGATTTCCAATCTACCCTTCATTTCTAAAATACTTGAAAAAGTGGTTGCAGCTCAACTTCATTTACACCTGGTTAATAATAATATCTACGAGAGATTTCAATCTGGTTTTCACTCATGTCATAGTACAGAAACTGCTTTACTTAAAGTCACTAACGATCTTCTAATCGGAGCTGACTCTGGTCTTCTCACCATTCTCGTCCTTTTAGATCTGAGCTCAGCCTTCGACACCATTTTTCACTCTGTACTTCTAAGCAGACTTTCCTCTCTCGCTATCTCTGACACACCCCTCGCCTGGTTTCAATCATATCTCCTCGACCGTTCCCAGTTTATTCAACTAAGATCATTCCGCTCTCGTCTATTCCCCGTCACCTCTGGTGTACCCCAAGGCTCAGTTTTAGGCCCTCTTCTCTTCATCATATACATCCTCCCTCTAGGTACCATTTTCCGCAAATTTGATCTTCAGTTTCACTGTTTTGCCGATGACACCCAGTTATATCTCTCTCGCTGACCTGATTCCTCCCTCCCACCTTCCTCCCTTTCAGAATGTCTATCCGAGTTAAAATCCTGGTTTACCTCTAATTTTCTAAAGCTCAATGAGGATAAAACTGAGATCCTCCTTATTGGCACCAAATCCAACCTTTTGAAGGCGAACCATTTCTCACTCACCATTGATAACTCCACAGTTTTCCCTTCTACTCAGGTTAAGAGCCTTAGTGTCATCCTAGACAGTTCACTTTTCTATAAATCTCACATCAATAATCTGACCTGTTCTGCCTACTTCCATCTACGCAATATTAAC
This sequence comes from Oreochromis niloticus, assembly GCF_001858045.2. Taxonomy (NCBI): domain Eukaryota; kingdom Metazoa; phylum Chordata; class Actinopteri; order Cichliformes; family Cichlidae; genus Oreochromis; species Oreochromis niloticus. The sequence continues at coordinate 40,588,011 of NC_031965.2, forward strand.
AGATTACTTCCTTCTCTTTCCACCCAGTCTACGTCCATTCTTGTCCACAGTCTTGTTACATCCCGTATTGACTACTGCAATTCTCTTCTGCATGGTTTCCCCCAAAAATCCCTCCATGAGCTTCAACTGGTTCAGAACTCTGCTGCTCGCATTATCACCAGAACCCCCTCCTACCAGCACATCACCCCTGTTCTTCAGGAACTTCACTGGCTCCCTGTGAAATTCCAGATAATATTCAAACTTCTTCTGCTCACCTTCAATGCCATTCGTAACCTTGCTCCTCCTTACCTTTCTGACCTGTTAACCACTACCTGTTCTGCCCGTTCACTTCGATCTTCTTCTTCTATCCACCTTGCTGTACCTTCCTTCCGCCTCACCACCATGGGAAGCAGAGCTTTCAGCTGCTCTGCTCCCAGGCTGTGGAGCTCTCTACCCCCAGAAATAAGAAACATTGGTTCTCTCCCCCAGTTTAAATCCCAACTCAAAAATCATCTGTTCAAATCTGCATATTCACTGTGAATCCACTGTTTGTTAATTTTATCTTGTGCTTTTGTTTTATTGTTCTTATTTTGCCATTGTTTTACTATGTGTTTTATCCTATTGTAAAGTGTCCTTGGGTGACTTGAAAGGTGCTCATAAATAAAATGTATTATTATTATTATCATTATTATTATTATTATTATTATTACCAACTTCAGAGCTCCACTCCACCACTTCCTTAACTCTGTTGTCCTCTCTCCTCAGTGTGACTGCTAACTGCCCTGTTCCAGTCTCCATCTCAGGCCCCATTTCCTCTCACTAGATCCACATCCCCCTAGCCACGTTACCCAGGCCATGCCACGTCAAGTTATGTTTCATTGTCTAGTCTAGGTCGAACCAATAAATATATTGTAAAATCACTTGCTGTCTCTGCTCTGGGTTTCTGCACCTGAGTCCAGTCTTGGTACTGACCTCTCAGTCCCGTGACAATGTCCAGATGAACAGAATCAACTTTTTGGGATTTCCTTACCTGGATGATTGGGGATGCATCAAGACAAAGCAGCTGATAGTCAGTGAATTCACTGTAATCATTAAGTATTCTGATTCCTCCCTCCTGCATGCTTTGTCACTCATCTAAATAAGTAATAAAAAGCAAACTGATTCCTGGATCAAATATTGGTCATTCTGACTGGAAAAGTCATGTATCAGTGAAACCTGGTGGCTCCTGGGTTTGACCTTTTTTTTTTTTTTCTTTTTTTGTTTCAGTTGCATGTCTTTCTTTGTTTATATAAGACAGCAGCAAGATACCAAACAGCATGGTGTAAGCTATAGGCCAGCAGGTTATGAAGAAACTAGCATGATGTGAAGAACAGCAGTGAAGCAACTACAGCTCTGGAGGTAGAGCTGGTCATTTACTAATCAGAAGACTGGTTCAATCCCTGGCTGCTACAGCGTGCATGCCAAATATCCTTGGACAAGATACTCCGGGTCGGGGATGAGTTCCTGCCCCAAGTGGAGGAGTTCAAGTATCTCGGGGTCTTGTTCGCGAGTGATGGGAGAAGGGAGCCGGAGATCGACAGACGGATTGGTGCTGCGGCTGCAGTGATGCGGACGCTGCACCGGTCCGTCGTGGTGAAGAGGGAGCTGAGTGTAAAAGCGAAGCTCTCAATTTACCGGTCGATCTACGTCCCTACCCTCACCTATGGCCACGAGCTGTGGGTAGTGACCGAAAGAACGAGATTGTAGATACAAGCGGCAGAAATGAGCTTCCTCTGAAGGGTGGCTGGCCTCTCCCTTAGAGATAGGGTGAGAAGTTCGGCCATCCGGGAGGGGCTCAGAGTAGAGCCAGTTGAGGTGGTTCGGGCATCTGACAAGGATGCCTCCTGGGCACCTCCTGGGTGAGGTGTTCCGGGCATGTCCCACAGGGAGGAGGCACCGGGGCAGACCCAGGACACGCTGGAGAGATTATATCTCTCGGCTGGGAACGCCTTGGTGTTCCCCCAGATAAGCTGGAGGAGGTGGCTGGGGAGAGGGAGGTCTGGGCTTCTCTGCTTAGGCTGCTGCCCCCGCGACCCGGCCTCAGATAAAGCGGATGAAGATGGATGGAAGATACTAACCCTGAGTTGCTCTACTAACCCGGAGTGTGGGGGTCACATTTCTTTGTTTTACCCCTAGGCCTAAGAACGTAACATATATAATAAGCCTGCGTGTCAGAAGGGAAAAATCATTTGAAACATAAATAAAGGGTTATTTGCTTTTATGTGAAGTTTGTTTTATTATATGAAATATAAAATGGTCCAAAAAGAGGCTGAAAGCAAGTGGAAAACTAAAGAATGGAGTCTAATAATGGGACTCAGCATTCTGGTTGGATGGTTTTTATTGCTTGTTATTAGATCCTGACTAAACAATTATTAGTATTAGATTTTTTTGCCCCCGTATTTGCTGGTAACACAAAGGAATTAAAACCCCGCCCTTGGGCTGCATGGTTCTACTGTAGTGATTAAAAACAGGAAATTGTGATGCGTAAGACAAAGCTGCAATTAGATTCTTTAATTTCCTTCATTTCTTAGGGCTAACAAGTTTTCTTTAAAGAGACACATATTTTAAATCAAATATCAAGCCTGTGCAGAAAATATGACTTATTTAAACTTATCCTAAAACATGATACCAGTGCATTGCATCATTTGATTTATGACTCTAGCACCTCTCTTTTTGCTTAGTTTCAATTTATAAGAGAAATGAACCAATGACAGATTTCATTGTTTTAAAGTCATTGATATAAGAAGTACACTAGATATATAAATGCGGAACCTTAACCCTTTAACAGTAAGGGAACATGTTTGTATAATTCTGTTGCAAGCACTTATTCAGTTTATGTTTGATATGTTTATGTTTGATATCGGATAGTATCCACCATGTGTGTGTGTGTGTGTGTGTGTGTGTGTGTGTGTGTGTGTGTGTGCATGCGCATGTATGTTTGTGTGTGACACACACTCTCACACACACACACACACACACACACACACACACACACACACACACAGACGCACTGACACAGAGTGAGCGAAGTAGGAACCCCCGCATGCGTTTGTATATGTGTGTGTGTGTGTGTGTGCGCGTGAGTCATAGAGGAAGAAAGCGAGAGAAAAGCATCTGGACTGGATGATTTTAAAGGATGAGTTTAAAGTCACTGAAAAGCTACAGCAGACGGAAAGAACAAATAAAAATATATAGGACACAAAAGTCTCATACTGTAGAGTCAGTTTTTGGTTTTTACCAGGGGTGGATCTAGAAGGGTGGCATAGGTTGGCAAGTGCCACCCTAAAATGATCTTTTGCCACCCCAAGTGCCACCCTAGTTTTGCATATGACAGTGTTGTTTATTAAAATAATATAGCATTAACACTTTGAGCATAGTTACAGTTAACAGTGAATATAAATGCTAAAACGGAAAATATTGCATAGTGTCCCCCCCCCCACCATTAACAAATGGTTCAGCCCATAGCACGGACTGGCATTTTTCTTGTTTTCAGTAGCAAGCGATGCTTATGATTGTGCCAGAGCACATTTTGAACAACACCATGGGAATTTCAGATTTCACACAGGTGGTTGGTTGTTGCAGTCTGGAAATGGAATGAAGGTGAGTGTTATTAACCCTCTGGGGTCCACGGACACGCTGCACCTCCAAATCACATGACTGATTTAAGCTCACATAGCAACAAGCTGCAGCCACGCTGAGTATCTATTTCAGCCCAAGTTGAAAGTTCGGACTTCAAAGTATTAGTGATGTGCGGATCGATACTGAAATATCGATTCCTCCGATACCAATCATTTATGTTCTAGAATCGATTCTCACATTAAAATATCGATATTATAGTATTTTATGGTAAATTTGTAGTTTATCATTAACAGGAACACAGTAGAAAGAAACAATATCATTCGGATTGTCTACATTGGAAGGAACTACTTCCTCTTCCGCCTTTCATAGTCATGTGCGAAATACGGCTGTATAAATGTGTAGCAGCCCCTTGGCGTGCGCACTCACAACAATGGCTGAGCGTAATTGGAGTTTTGTGCGGACGTATTTTACATCCACAAACAGCCGAGATGCGGTTTGCGATACATGTGGCAAGAAAGTGAGGTGTTGTGGCAACACCACTAACCTTGTCAAACACCTATGACGAGCGTATGTTGAGGTGAACTGAAGAGAAGGAGTGGACAGGGACAGGTGATGCTAGGGTGAGACAGACATCTCTCGCGGAGTCCTTTAGTGCTGCAGGCAGGCAAGGCGTTCAAATAGCGCACAACTTCAGTTTGTTTATTTCTATATGATGAATTCTGCATTATTAAGTGATAAGAACAAGTAATCTGATGTCCTGTAATCATTATGACGCTATAATTTGAGATACAATAAATAAAATAAGTTTTTGTACAAAGTATTGGTATCGGATCAGTATCGTCGGTACCACATTGAATTTTACATGGTATCGGATCGGAAAGGAAATCAGTGATATCACACATCACTAGAAAGTATACATCGGCTTTTGAATTGTAATTGCAGGTCAGTAAATCCAAAGTTATTATAAAAAATATATATAAGCCATGCTTTTTTCTAAATACTGTTGTCACGTTTTTAAAGCGTTTTCTAAGGACAGCGTGAAAACAGTAAAGAAAGAAGAAAAGCGACTTCTTTCCTATCAGTGGGAAAATGTACCATGTCAACCTTTTTTTTTTTTTAAGTCACGTGGGATTCGGTTGTTTAGGAAGACGGGAAAGTTTTGGGAGTGACGGTAACGGCAGCGAGACAGAGCGAGCGAGTGAAAGAGCGAGTGAGAAAGAGAGTTTTTAGATGTGGGAGATTTGTGTCGTTTAGCGTGGAGTGTATCGTTAGTGTGTTGTGTTGTCTTGTGCAGTTGTTCTGTTGTGTAGTCATTGTTTTGTTTTGTGTGTCAGTGAGGGTACTGATGAATGTCACAAAGGTACACCTCCTGTTGTCAGGACTGCAGGTTTATCCCTGTGCTGTTCTCCTCTGTCTTGTGGTGGACAAACATTTGTTTTTACTGGCACACATAATTTGTGGGGCATCTTATTGGGACACCTGATTGTTCTCTTATTTTAGTTTTAGTAATATTTTTAAATGGCTGTACAAAAAACCCCAGCAAGTTTATTGGCTGTGTTTTTAGATAAATAGTTGTATATGTTTACAAAATGTGTGCAGAAGTTTTCAAAATGTACATTTTATATTTTCATTTCAAGTTATAAAAATAATTTACTCAACATGTCTGTGGTTTTTTTTACAGTAAAAAAAGACTACTACTAGGATTTTAAGTTCTTTGTGTGATTTCAGATCAGTAATACTAATGCAGTATTTTAGTGAAAAAACAACTAAATTCAGACAAGTGTGGTTGAGCTGAAAAGAATGATACCAAACAAAGCAAAGGGAAAAAAATTAATTGAAACAATTTGAGGGTGAAATACAAACGTAAACTAAAAAGGAGTAAAAAATGGCCAGTTGTATTTCAGACCCTCTGTATTTATTATTGTGCAATCAATATAAAGCGCCTTGAGGTGACTTTTGTTGTGATTTGGCGCTATATAAATAAAATTGAATTGAATTGAATTGAACGAGCAAAGGCATACACACACTATATATACACAAATGGAGGGAAACAAGGAATGGGAAACAAGGAATGGCAAACAGGAGGGAGGCACAGCTGAACCTAATTGGGCAAGACGAGACAAGGGACACAGACCTTCAAAGTAAAACAGGAAATCCACAGACTGAACTTACAGACTCATGGACATGAAACAGAGGGAGCACAGAGTACAGGGATCAGAGAGACATGAGGAGCAAAGGAATCCAAAACCTAAGAACTAGAAATACAAAACAGAAACCAAAACACTAGAGGGTCGACCATGAATAACAAATAATCATAAAATAAACAGATTCAGAGCACTGGGTCAGTGACCTAGGACTGTAACAATATTACTCTGTTTGTGTCAGGGGACCCGATCCTTGGGGTGAATTTTTGGAACAGCGTGTTTTGGGGTTTAAAAGCGACGTTTAAAAGCTGTTCCGATACTCCTGACACATATGGGATCACTAAGGGTTTTCGCTTAGGCAGTAGTTTTCCTTCTCTCCTGGATCGCCTGGAGCTTTCTTTAGGCGCCCTCCCAGCTTAGACAAAAGTCCAGCTGGGATAACCACATTTACTCAGGGCCTTCTTGATGTGATGTTCTTCTGTTTTCCTGGCCGCTGTGTCTGTGGGGATGGTGTTCGCTCTGTGTTGTAGCATCCTGATGACACCCAGTTTGTGCTCCAGTAGATGCTGAGAGTCAAACCATAAATATTGATCCGTATGTGTAGGTTTACGGTACACATCAGCTTTTAAATGTCCCTCATTACTGATGGAAATCTCACAGTCTAAGAAGTGTAGTCTGTCATTTTTCCTATCCTCCTTGGTGAACTTGATGTGTTTGTCCACTGACTTAATGTGATCAGTGAATTGTGGTACATCCTGAGATCTGATTTTCACCCAGGTGTCATCCACATACCTGAACAGGTATGTGGTATCCCCAGGGGCAGATACCAGCTAGACTCAGGAGCCTGATGGAAAATTCCAGCCACACACCCCGGACCATGACAGGTGGTGAATAAAATAGCCCTCTTTTCCACTTCTTCCATGTAGAAGTTGGCCACAATGGGTGAAACTGGGGAACCAACCCATGGTACACCCATGTTTCTACTTGTAGTACTGAGCCTTGTATGTGAAATAGGTGGAATGAAGACAGTTTCAAAAGCAAACACACTTGATCGGTGCGGAGAGTGGTCCCTCACTGCTTCAGTGACTGGAACACAAGTGAAGAGAAATGTAACATCATACGACACCATTGTGTCATCGACCTCCATAATGACATCCCTCACCTTCTCAACAAAATCCAAGGTGTTCTGGATGTGGTGTTCATAGATGCCAACCAACGGGTTGAGGATCGAAGCCAGAAACTTGGAGATGTTATAAGTGACTGAGTTGATCATACAGATAATCGGTCTTAAAGGTGCACTCTGTTAATGTCTCTTCGGTAAACCATACAGACTTGGTGTAGCTTCCCCTGGGTATAGCCTGTGATATGAGATCTGGTCAATAGCATTGCCTTGTTCTAACTGCTTCAGACAATCTATCCCCCTCTTCCTGTAAACGTTACCTTGGACTCATTTCAGGGGCTCATAAGTATTTTTGTCACTGTGCAGTGACAAGATTTTCTCATGATAGTGCTGCTGAGGGCTTTGTATTGTAGTGATGTGCGATACCACTGATTCCCTTTCCGATCCGATACCAAGTAATGTTCAGGGTGGTATCGACGATACTGATCCGATACCGATACTTTCTACAAAAATTTATTTTATTTATTGTATCTCAAATTATAGTGTCATGATGATTACAGGACATCAAATTACTTGTTTTTATCACTTAATAATGCAGAGTTCATAATATAGAAATAAACAAACTGAAGTTGTGCGCTATTTGAACACCTTTCCAGCCTGCAGCACTAAAGGACTACGTGAGAGACGTCTGTCTCGCCCTAGCAGCACCTGTCCCTCTCCTCCTCTTCAGTTCACCTCAACATATGCTCGTCATATTCTGTGATATGATTTACTCTGAGGTGTTTGACAAGGTTAGTGATGTTGCCACAACCATACATGCCAACCCTCCCGATTATTCTGGGAGAATCCTGAATTTCAGTGCCCCTCCCGAAAATCTCCCGGAGCCACCATTCTCCCGAATTTCTCCCGATTTTCCACCCGGACAACAAAATTGAAAAACCATATCGCAGAATTCATAGGGCCCAGCCAATTCCAGTTTCCAACAATGGCGGCAGATACTTAGTTTTAATATTACTCTTATTTCTCTTTCTGGGTAGCAAAAAAACTTTTAACATATTTTCAGGTGAGAATGTCGCTGTGTAAACTTCAATTATCTGAGACGACTGACACATCGTTTTCAAACCCCCGCGGTCTTTCACTACTCAGGTTAAACATGATATATAAGTCACTTTGATAACTTAAAAATTTTATTGTTTGGCTTTTTCAGTGTTTTATTTGTTCGTGAGTAAATCGGTTTGGCTGAGAATAAAGTTATTAGATTAGATTAAATTAAATTTAACTTTATTAATCCCTCGGGAGGGTTCTTCCGGGGTTTTCACACAGCTGAATAAACGTCAAACACAAAACTGATTAAACAGAAGTGTGAGACGGTCGAGAGTTTAAGTCAGTGCCCGGTTATATTTTAGATAGCAAGGAGCAGACGGCAGAGTTTCACTCCACCGAGGGAGCTCGTGACATACTACCCGGCACTTTTGAATGTCTCCCTAATTCTGAGGTCTCAAGGTTGGGAAGTATGGCCACAACACCTCACTTTTTTGCCACATGTATCGCAAACCGCATCTCGGCTGTTTGTGGAGGTAAAATACGTCCGCACATGACTCCAATTACACTCAGCCATTGTTGTGAGTGCGCACGCCAGCGGCTGCGAGACATTTATACAGCCGTATTTTGCACATGATTATGAAAGGCGGAAGAGGAAGTAGTTCCTTTGTCATGTCTGTGTGTAGGCAGGCAGAAAGAGAGGACCCAAAATGCAGGACTCACGGAGGCGGAAGTAACTCAAAACACACAGCTTTATTGCTGGGAAGAAGCAGAACAGAAAAACACTAACTAAACTGGGAGAACAGAGTAACTAGGCAGGTTGGCAGGCTGGCAAACGGAACACACAGAGGAAGTGGGCGTGAACAGATGTTAACAACGCGACAGCGAGTAGGGGAAGACAGACACTAAATACAAGAGGTGAACGGAGCGAAGAGGAAACAGCTGGGAGACACGGCTGACGCTGATTACACTGACGAGACAGGGAGAGCACAAAGCTGAACGCACTGACATAGGACACAGACCTACAAAATAAAACAGGAAGCACACGACAGACAGAGACACAGACGCAGAGTCATAAGCAGGCAATATGACATCATGGACCGACAGAGGGACATACGGGCAGAGAATACTAAGCACAGGCAACCTAAACTAAACATGAGGGCAAGATAATGAAACCTAAACCAGAAATAATCATCATCATCATCATAGGATAGCTAAAGAAACAGAATATAATTATAATCAAAACAGTATCACCAGAGAAGAACTAATGCAAAAATACACCAAAACAAAAGAAACTCAAAATGCTGGGTCGAACCGACCCAGGACCGCAACATCCTTTGAATGCAGACAATCCGAATGATATAGTTTCTTTCCACTGTGTTCCTGTTAATGATAAACTACAAATGTACCCTAAATTACTAAAATATCGATATTTTAATGTGAGAATCGATTCTAGAACATAAATGATTGGTATCGGAGAAATTGATATTTCAGGATCGATCCGCACATCACTATTGTATTGCTGACATAGGTTTACACTTTCGTCCGCAGTTGCTCTGCTTCCACATCTGCAATGTTGTTTCGAATTGCTGTTTCTGTGGCTGTGAGCAGTTTCAAAAGCAGGATTTGTCTCTGTGTCATAGCAGAGTTCAACTCTTTTGCAGTGATGTTTTTCTCTGCTTGGATTAGTTGTCTGTCAGACAATTTTTCCCCCACTTCTCCACATCCTCAGTGTGGCATCCTTCTGTCTTCGGCCCCCTGAGGCTGCTGTCTGTATTTTCTGTTGTTTCCGATGTGCAACAAGTAGGTCAAACTTCCTTTGTTGCCTGGTCTTAGACTTTTCATGCTATGCTAGGCAAGCCTTCTCAGTGAATTCAAACACATTTTGAAATGTATTCTCATCTAGAAGCATTGCAAGTCTCTATTGGTTTCGCTCCTCTTTTGATTTTTGCATATGAACAGAAGATGAACAGAATAAATTGTTTTAAAGCCATTTATAAGTCTCAACTTGTTTTATCTTCTGCTCAGCACAAAGAAGCACAAGCATCAATTATGGATTTTTAACTGTATTTTCATAAATTTTACAGCTTTTCATGTTGATAAAAACCTCCCTTGTGACCATTCATGCAACACAATTATGTAATTAAGCAATAAACAATTAACAGGAAATTTTCTGTTATTCACTTTCTACTGTAGAAATGTATCCAAAGAGCCGCGCTGACATATTTCTTTCTTTGTCACAGGAACCTTTTTTTTTTATCATGTAGAAAAACAGTTAAATATGCAACTTCTTTACAGTGACTGAAAGTTTCAGTGGTCCGGCCCACTTAAGGTCAAAGTGGGCTCTATATGGCCTGCAATGTAAAATGAGTTTGACACCCATGATTTAGAGTTTACTCCTGGTGTTGAACTTGTATTTGGTATTCACTTGAGCTCTCAGTATGAAGTCCAAATAGATGTCAGATCTGGTCACTGATGTTTATTGAGGATGTGACTGTTGATAGAAGCAGCAGGATGAACTGCAAAGTGTACAGGGCTATGCTCTCTGCATACATTCACATTAATGCTGCAGAACTGATCAGACAGAACGTCACAAAGCAGAAGGGTAATGACCCAAAGCAAACTGCAAAAGCAACCCAAGAGCTTCTCGTGGTAAAGAAATTAGATGTCCTTCAATGTCCAATTCAGTCACCTGTTCTCTGCCCAACACAGCAGCTTTTCAGTCATTGAGTACAAAACGGAGGGCAAAGACCCACAAAAAAGTAGCAGTTGTACATACAGTGTCCTAGAGTTGGATAGTTTACTGTATAGTTACATTTTATTGTGAGCAACATGGAAAGTGAGAATATGGCAGCATGTTATTTGTGCCACTGTATGTTTGACTTTTACAGGGCAACACTTTGTGTTTGTACATGAGTGTGTGTGTGAGAGAGAGACATGCCATCAGCCCCACCAGCTGACAGGCCACTGTCTGATTATAAAGGCACTTTACTAGCATTAATATTAATGCCACTCCATTTTATTCAGGATGTCTGCCTGCCACTCCAATCAGACTGCACTTTACCACTTTAAACGGTGTCTGTGTGTTTCACTGGAGATGTGTGTGTGTGTGTGTGTGTGTGTGTGTGTGATTCAAAAGTGATTCATGTGTTTCTCTCTGACATAAATACAGCTGTCAAAGAAGGAATAGTTGTAGTCCATTAGCACCGGGCTAGTTTTAAACTAAATCCCCTTTTCAATAAAATTTACTTTATTTCCCTCTATGTTGTTTCTTACTTGTTAGAATTTTACTAAAACCAAAATTTAAAAAAAATGAAAAAGGGGTTATTCACATGCAAAAACATGCAATGTGAAAATGAAGAAAACACTGCTTACTGTGAAAAACAAACAAAGAAAAAGATTTGTTTTTGGTCAGCTAAGTGTGGTCTGTGTTGTGGATTTAATATTTCATGACAATATTTTAACTCTGTGTTATTTTATCAAATTCATTCTATCTAAGACACATTCAAATGGAACAGAAATAGAAAAATATTGGGAGATTTTAAAATGTAGGAAAGAAAAATGGGATGCAATGATTTACAGATCTCAAACACACATTTCATTTGCAATACGACAGAGAAAACATTTAAGATCACTAAGCTGGGAAAATTAATCATTTTAATAAAAATGTGAGCTCAATTTAATTTGATGGCAGCAGCATGCCCCTAAAAGTTGAATGTAATCATCTATAACAGTCTGTAATTGTCTGTAATTCCAATTTCAGTGATTGAATAAAAAATGAAAGAAACCCAAATGGAAATTTTTAAAAAGGGAAATGCGACAGTGTAGGTTTATTTTGCATGTGCTGACATGTATGTTTAGAAATGTTTTGGATCACACTCATGGCTGGAGGAGGAAAGCTGAAGAGGAATTATTCCCACATCATCCCAGTAGAGCACTTTCCTCACTTCTGGCTTACTTGTAGTTCCTAGAATATTTAAAAGTAGAGTGGCTGTCATTCTCCTCTTCTGTGGAACCAGCTCCCAGTTTGGATTCCAGAGACAGGCACCTTCTCTACTTTCAAGATTAGGCTTAAAACAGGGGTGTCCAAACTGCAGCCCGCGGGCCAACTGGTACGCGGTCCATTTTTAATTGGCCCACAAGAAATTTTATAAATAGAATAGAATATGGCCCGCACTTCAACTTTTGCTTGAGTGTATTGCACTTAGTTTTAACACCAGGGGGAGCTACTGTTGATCAAGGCAGTTACTTCAAATATCAATAATGCGCATCAATTCTGTCACTACCCTGATTTTGCGCACCACTTTCTTATAGGCTTTTTTCTTGTTAACACACAGAGTACACACCTCTGTGCACAGCGCATACACTGCACACGCAAAGTCAGCTGATTTAATCTGATGCAGATTTGCTCCTTGATCATGCTTTGTGTTTTTTTTTGGGGTAGAAACAAAAACACATACAGCTGCTACTTCTGCAACTTTTCATCGGGAATCACTCGTGACTTATATCATTGCCATTACACGGGGATGAGACAACTTAATCTTTGACTGTTTCTTTAAAAATGATTCAGGTCCAACATAACTCCTTGTTCGTTGGCTGAAGGCTGAAGGTTTGGAGAAAGATTGTGTGAAACACAAGAAAATTGTACAACAAAAAATGTTTCTTGTGAGATGACAGAGGAACTGGTGGGATTTTTATGCATGGTGCTTGGTGTTAGTAACTTTTTTTCCTCCTGAGTTGAGTTATAAAAGATATACTACTTTTGATTGACACTAAATCCTTGAAAGAAAAGAAAAAAGGTGTTTTTGTGTCGCTTAGCTGTGTAGCCTATTTAATTAAAAATTTTTACATAACTTCCTATTTCATAGTGTAATTTTCACATGCTTTATCCAAAGCACACTCTATGTTGAATCATCTGTTGACTTGCTGCCAACATGGCCTCTTCACCCATCCCTCCTGCACTTTTCTGCTCATTGGGTCAGATGTTGAGTAACTCATCGGCCTCATTTAGTAATAGCGATACTTGTGATAAATGTTTACAGGATCACTGAATGGGAGTCCCGGCTCTGCTCCCTTGAAAAACCTGTAGCTAGCCAGGCCTCTGTAGTCGGCGCTGCTGATAGTAGCATTAGCATTAAAGCAGGATGGCTACGTGACGGGGAGGAACCCTAGTCTTAAACAGAAGACCCTGGTACACCGCAGATTTTCCTAACTCTGTGACACACCAGCTGAGGAACAGACTGGTAATTGGTGATTCTTTTTTCAGACATGTCAATCTAGAGATATTTAATGCGGGGTCGTCTGACACTGGCTCCAGGGGGGAGGAGGAGATGGTGGGGCCTTCTCGGGAGGCCCACTGGCTCCAGAAACTCACTCCACGGATGATTTTCCACTGGAGCAGTCTCGGGACGACACCCCACACTCAGCCTTTGAACTGGTTGTAAGAATTTGTGGTTGGGTGATGCACCCTGAAGTGATGCTGACATTTCAGCACTTCATATTGATTAAGGACAGGTCATGTCTAGTGAATCGCGATGCTTGTGCACAGGGAGAGCCCACTGAGTTGTTGGTGTCTAAGAGCCGCTGGGAAATGATTTTCCAGGTGGCTCATTACAACTCAATGGCCAGTCACATGGGGTATGATAAAACTCTGGATGGAGTCATGGCCCAATTTTATTGGTGGGCATCCGGGCAGATGTGCGCCGGTGGTGCGCGTCTTACTCAGAGTGTTAAGACAGGCCAAGGGGGCAGTGTGGCAGCAATTTTCCACACCAGCTTATTAATCAACCAAAGACCCAGACAGACTTTTAATTCATTTGAAAGCCTGATGCTTAGCCTCGTCCACCCCAGCTGTAAAACTCAAAAACCAGTCTTATTTGTTATCATCTATCATCCACCTGGCCCTTACACAGAGTTTCTGTCTGATTTCTCAGACTTTTATCTGATTTAGTGCTCAGCTCAGATAAAATAATTATTGTGGGTGATTTTAACATCCATGTAGATGCTAAAAATGACAGCCTCAACACAGCATTTGATCTGTTATTAGACTCAATTGGCTTCTCTCAAAATGTAAAAGAACCCACCCACCACTTTAATCACACTCTAGATCTTGTTTTAACATATGGCATAGAAACTGAACATTTAACAGTGTTTCCTGAAAACCCTCTCTTTTCTGATCATTTCCTGATAACATTTACATTTACAATAATTGATTACACAGCAGTGGAGAGTAGACTTTATCACAGTAGATGTGTTTCTGAAAGCGCTGTAACTAAGTTTAAGAATATAATCCACCCACTGTTATCATCTTCAATCCCCTGTACCAACACAGAGCAGAGCAGCTACCTGAACACTAATCCAACAGAGGTTGGATTTTACCTCCTCACTACGTATGACCCTGGAAACTGTAGCTCCTGTGAAAACTAAGGCCTCAAATCCCACTTGACTCCATGGCATAATTCTCAAACACGTAGCCTAAAGCAGACAACTCGTAAGCTGGAGAGGAAATGGAGTATCTCAAATTTAGAAGATCATCATTTAGCCTGGAGAAATAGTTTGTTGCTTTAAAAGAAAGCCCTCCGTAAATGTAGAACACCTTACTATTCATCATTGATTCAAGAAAATAAGAACAATCCTAGGTTTATCTTCAGCACTGAAGTATGTGTGTGTGTGTTTATATGTGTATATAAGTGGGACTGTGTATGGGACAAGTTTGTAATATTAAGTAGGCGAGACTAAAATCTTTTACAAAATGAAGTGAAACTAACAGCTGCTAACAAAATTTCAAAACGTTCAGGTTTTTTTTTCTTTTTACATTTGACAGGCTGTTTTACTACCCATACTAGTTACAGTACATGCTTTGCATGTCCTTACACAAATAACCAGAAAGGACTTTAGCAGACCATCCTTTCTCTAGTCTGCAGCCTGATGAGGTTTTCCTGATGTCCCCACATTATTCCAAGCAGTCGAGAGCCACTGTCATTATGTTCACATCCTTTTAACATTTGCATATAGACAGTCTGCACAAGTTCCTGCAGTCACAACAGCATGCTTTCTTCAATTTGCTCCTCTCTCTCACACACATACACAGAACAGTGTAGAGACTGTAATTTCTTTGTGACCTCGAAAACTTCTGTTTTCCTTTCTTCAGTGTCATGAAAATGAGTCAGATTGCACAGATATATAGCCAATGAAACACACACACACACACACACACACACACACAAAGATTCATACACACACACACCTATACACTTCTTGGGTTACCTGGACAAGGTGAATGGGAATTACCCAGAGGACCTTGCCAGAAACCTACAGCCTCCATAAGTGTGTGTGTGTGTGTATGAGCCAGTTTGTGAGTGTGTGCATGAGTCAGAGAGAAAGTGTGTGATGAGTGTGTGCATTCCCTAAATGAAACAATGTTTGAAAATCTGCTATAAAAAGCTTATTTTAAAGCTGTGCTGTGATGTCCATTGATACAGAGATTTAGCTGAGATTCTGCAGGTCAGGAACGCTTCTTAAAACACATCAAAGCTGTCTGTCTGTTTCCTAAATGCTTACCCTCCTGGGAGGACCCAGTGGTAAAAGAACCGTGTGGGCTAATCATTGTTTCTGGTGCATTCAGAGGAATTAGTTTATTGTAAAAGATAAATGTGCTAATTTTTCTGAGTCTCTTCATACTTTTACAGTCAGAGGAAATACTCACCCTGAGCCTCACCCTGAGTCCCACCTGCACCTCACAAACCTCCAAGCAAAAGTGATTTAGACTTGATGGCCTTCCAGCAGGTGAAAACAAGTTAGGGCATACAAACCTGTTTTTGAGCTTGGTCTACAGAGAGTGGTGGTTTCAGGTACAAGCTGGCACGTGCACACACACACACACACACACACACACACACACACACATTTATCCATTGTTACTGCAAATGTGAAAGATTAAATCAGAAACAATAGTGTATTTTACATGATGACAGGATTATGAGGTCATGAATAAAAGTGATTATTATTATTTTAATTTTGAATTATACAGTACAGTATCATCAGACAGACAGTCCAGCTGCACAGACTATCAAATTAAAAGGTGTTGCTGATTAAAAAACAGCAACACCTGGCATCTGAGTCCTGCTTGCAACTGTCATGGTTCAGATGTGCAATAATGCTACTTACCACACCCCAACACCCCATGTACATGTGTAAATTTAAGAATGTGTCATTTTTTATTATTTCTGTAAGAGCCAAAGTCAATGTTTATGTTGTGCTTATTTGTTATGGTGGCACAGGTGCATAGCTTTACCTGCCTCTCAGCTGATGACATGTGGGTGTGGTCACTGTCTATTTACCTGATGTTGGTGTTCGCAGCAGGTGTGCTGGGTGAGTGGTTTTGTGGGCAAACTTTTCTGTTGACCGTCATTTTTTGGTACACCAGTTATTCCATGCGCTAGTTGTAAATTGATTGAAAGCGCAAAAGTTTGTTTTTGTTTTGTTCTTAAAATAAATACGCAAACTACAAGTACGACTCATTATGGATTATTGGAGGCGCGTCACAGGGACACAACCAACTCAGCCGGCCGCGGCTTTATTTATGGATGAAAGTCGCAACATTTAGTCAACAGAAAAACTGTCTTTTATCGCATGCATCAGAAAACAATGAAGAGGATTTTGGATGTACGTTTTGGAGTCACGGAGCTTTCAGATGAGTGGACGCAGTTCTCAGATGAGTAATTGGAAACGGCACCGTCACACTGGCATGGTGGAACGCAGCGCAACAGACACTACAGAAGCGGTAGGACACGCGGATTCACTCTGTGTATTATTGGATGTTTTGAACACAGTTTGTAAGTGTCACCGCTTGTCCATTGGGGACATTGGTTTGATCTGCGTTGTGTGTGTGCGTCTGCTTGATTTGGCAAGCTGGAGGACGCTGCTCTGGTTTTGACAGCCTGTGACGCTGCTGCGCAATGGTGCACGGACGAAAAGTATTGGCTGTGATCCATCTTTGAAGCTGTGGAATATAATATTGTTTTGATGCATGTGAAAAAGTAACGATGAGTGAAACAAAAGAAGCCGAACATGAACTGGAAGAAAAAAGATCTGCGAAATTGACGGCTAAAGCGCTTGCTATTAAAATGGAAACTTTGCAGAAAGAGCGAAAGTCTCATGTTAACAAGATTAAAGGGTTAACACGTGATATTAAAGAATTGATGAAAAATGATGGCAATGCAACAGCTGTGCAGCTTAACTTGGAAAAACTGAATGATTTGTATAAAAATGCCAAAGCAGTTCATGATGCATTCATTTTATTGATTCCTAAAGATGAACAAGACGCTCATAACATCTTAACATCTCCAAAGCAGGTTAAAACAGATTCTGACATACAAGATGAAATACAGCCAGATGACAGTGTTTCAAACGTAGGAAGCAAAAAGAGTAAAAGCAGTTCTTCAAGCTCAAACTCCAGAGCCTCAAGTACAACATCAGCACGAATAATGGCTGAAGCTGAAGCAGCTGCACTGATGGTAAGGCAAAAACTGCTTAAGGATAAACACGCCTTGGAGGAACATGAAGCACAGTTAAGGAGACAGCGAGAGCAACTGGAGCTGGAAACAAATATAGCTGCCACGGTAGCAAAAATGAAAGTACTGGGAGGCTCAAAAGGATCCAGTATTAAAAGTAAACTATCAAAAATATCAGATGGTATGGAGTCATATTTTGAAAAGGGACAAAAAGTAACTCAAGTGTTGAATACTCGTCCTGGTAATCCTATACATGAAAGGCAACATGTGCATATCTTTAAGGAGCATAATGTTGCAGACTCACAATCTCTCTTAACCACAGGCAGAGTTCCAACACAACCACAGACTCTTTCTGAAGATCCCTTGACATATCAGTCAAACATTAGAAATTCACATGAAGATAAATATGTACCTTCTCAAATTTCTAGTCATGAAGAAGACTGTAACATCTTATCTGTCATGAGTAAGCAAAATGAACTCACTGCTTTATTAATCCAACAACATAGTCTTTCTTCATTACCTAAAAAGGAGATCCCAGTTTTTGATGGAGATCCACTTCAGTACCAGACTTTTATTAAATCGTTTGAACACAACATTGAAAGCAGAAATAAAAACCCTGGAGACTGTCTTTATTATTTGGAACAATACACAAAGGGTCAACCAAGAGAACTCGTAAGGAGTTGCCTACACATGACTTCAGAAGCAGGATTCAGAAAGGCAAAGTCTTTATTACGGCAGCATTTTGGTAATGAACATAAACTTGCCACGGCTTACGTAAACAAAGCACTTGCTTGGTCTTCCATAAAAGCAGAGGACACGAAAGCTCTTCAGGCTTACACAATATTTCTTAGAGGCTGTTGCAATGCTATGGAGGATCTCAGTTATATGCAGGAGCTAGACATGCCTGCCAACATGTTAGCTATAACAAAGAAACTTCCTTACAGACAGAGAGATAAGTGGAGAACTGCAGTCAGTGATTTCCATGAGAAGTGTAATCGACAAGCTACATTTAAGGATCTTGTTGATTTTTTGGAAAAACAAGTGAAGATCGCATCCGACCCAGTGTTTGGAGACATTAAGGATATCTGCACGACAAACAGAGACACAAGAAAACTTAAGTCTCAAACTCACACAAGATTCAAAGAAAGTTCTTTTGCTACCTCTGTGATGGCATCTGAAAAAGAAAATAGCAAGGTTAAGGAAAAGGAAAGAACCACACAAATGAGTTGCTTGTTTTGCAAAGGTGAACATACCTTAGAAAATTGTCAAGAGCTGGAAAGAAAAACACAAAAGGACAAAATCACTTTTCTAAAAGAGAATGGAATCTGTTTCGGATGTCTTTGTAAAGGACATATTAGTAGAGACTGCAAAAGGCGCCTCAGTTGTAAGGCATGTGGTTTAAAGCATCCTCAAATGTTACATATCTATCAAAAGACAATGAGTAAAGAACAAGAATCAAAGGAACAAACTCAAGATCGTGCCGTAGTCTCTATTCAGACCAGTGCTCTTACTGGGGCCGGTAAAGATGAATTCAAACTTTCAATCGTGCCTGTGAAAGTTAAGGCCAAGAAACGAAATGTAACATTGTACACCTATGCATTTCTTGACCCAGGCAGCACTGCATCATTTTGCACAGTGAAGCTGATGAATAAACTGAAAATGCATGGAAGAAGATCCAACATTCTGCTGAGAACTATGGGACAAAATAAAGTTGTTGAAACGGATGTTATTGCAGATTTGGAAGTTGCTGGACTAGACGGGAATGAGTTTTGTGATCTTCCCATTCTTTATACTCAGTTCACTATGCCTGTGCATAAAGGAAACATTCCTCACCAGAAAGATATAATCCGGTGGCCATATTTAAGGTCTGTACATCTGCCAGAAATTGACTCTGAAATTGATTTGCTAATTGGCTCGAATGTGCCAAAGGCTCTGGAACCACTGGATGTCATTAGAAGTGTTGGAGATGGACCGTATGCTGTTAAAACTGTCCTTGGCTGGATAGTAAACGGACCTTTGGGTGAAACTCAAACGGAAGCTCACAATCAGCCACAGATAAGTGTTAATAGAGTTTCAGTGGTGAAACTTGATGAGCTGTGGAATCAGCAGTTTAAAACTGATTTTCCAGAGTGTGCCCGAGATGAAAAGGAACCTTCTAAGGAAGACCAACAGTTTTTAGATAAAGTTTCCAATACTGCTAAGCTACATAATGGTCATTATTATGTTGGACTCCCATTGAAAGACTTAAAGATCTCCATGCCAGATAATAAAAGTGTTGCTGAACAACGCCTTCAGAATATGAAGAAAAGACTTATGAAGAACTCTTCTTTTCTGCAGGACTATAACAGCTTTATGGCAGATATGATTTCTGAAGGTTATGTAGAAAAGGTACCAGAGGACAACCTAGAACGGACGGATGGCAGGAAATGGTTTTTGCCGCACCATGGTGTTCTGCATCCGCAAAAGAAAACCCTTAGAGTGGTGTTTGACTGTGGAGCCAAGTACCAAGGAGTGTCGCTAAATAGCAAGCTCTTACAAGGTCCAGACTTGACCAGCACGTTAATTGGAGTTCTGACAAGATTTCGTAAAGAACCTGTTGTCATTGCTGCAGACATTAAAGCCATGTTTCATCAGGTTAAAATACCAGAGGAGGATCGAGATATGTTGAGATTCCTTTGGTGGCCCAACGGAGATTACACTCAAGCCATGGTTGAACATAGGATGACAGTACATGTGTTTGGAGCAACATCATCTCCCAGTTGTGCAAATTTTGCACTAAGGAAATGTGCTGAAGATCATAAACAACAGTTTAGCCTTCAAGCCGTGGATGCAATGTTGAACAACTTTTACGTCGACGATTGTCTCGTCTCAGCAGCCACAGAAGAGGATGCGATAGATCTCTATCATGAACTCTGTGCCATATGCTTGAAAGGAGGCTTTCCATTGAACAAATGGATAAGTAACAGTCGTAATGTGTTGGCGGTAATACCTGAAAGTAACAGAGCAAACAAAATAAAAGATCTAGACTTGATCAGTGATGTGCTTCCAGTAGAAAGAGTTTTGGGCGTTCAATGGTGTGTTGAGTCTGACGTTTTCAAGTTCAGAATCACTCTAAGAGATCGACCTTTGACAAGACGTGGCATCCTTTCTGTAGTCAGCTCTGTTTATGACCCCCTAGGAATGTTGGCACCAGTAATCTTAAATGCTAAAAAGATTCTGCAAAATCTGTGCCGTAAAAAGATTGGATGGGATGATTCATTACCTGATCCAGTTATACAGGAATGGACTATTTGGATGCAAGAGCTCTACAAGCTGGAGGAGTTTAAGGTTGATCGTTGTTTTAAAACCAACAGTTTTGGAACTGTAAAAACTGCTCAGTTACATCATTTTGCAGATGCATCCGAGGATAGCTATGGAACAGTAACTTATTTGTTACTAAAGAACGAACGAGACCAGGCACACTGTGCATTCATTATGGGAAAGGCACGTGTTGCTCCTTTAAAACCAGTTACAATCCCACGAATGGAGTTAACTGCTGCCACCTTAGCAAGCAGAATGGATGTAATGTGGAAGAAGGAGCTGCAGATGAAACTGAAGGATTCAATATTTTGGACTGACAGCACCTCTGTACTAAAATACATCAACAATGAAACAACAAGGTTCCGCACTTTCGTTGCCAACAGAGTTTCAGAGATTGTCAAAGTTTCAAATGCTCAACAATGGAGATATGTGGACACGGATAACAATCCAGCAGATTTGGCTTCTCGAGGTTTAACGGTACAATCCTTTTTGAAAAATAAACAAACTTGGCTCTCTGGACCTCCATTTCTTCTACTACCACAAGAGGAGTGGCCTCAGAATCCTGATGAAGTGAACCAAATCTCATCAAACGATGCAGAAATTAAGACAACAGTGAATGCCGTTCAGACGTCACAAGAAATGGATCCGGTTTCTCACTTCATTCAATATTTTTCATCCTGGACTCAGTTGAAGCGTGCAGTGGCATGGATTCTGAGAGTTAAAAAACTGCTGCTGCATTACAGTAGAAGAAAACTACAAATTAAACATGATGCTAAACAATATCTTGAACTTCAAACGAAGAGACACTGTCTGGACACCAGCAGTCTCAAAGTTGAGGAGCTGCTTAGCGCTGAAATGGCTATAATCTCCTTTTGTCAAAGGAAGCGGTTTGCTGATGAAATCTCCTGTTTAACAAAAGGATCGAATGTTAAGAGAACCAGTCACATTTATAAACTTTGTCCCATCCTGGAAGAAGGTGTGTTGAGAGTTGGTGGACGGCTCAGTAGAACTGCAATGCCAGAAGAGAGAAAACATCCTGTTATTCTGGCCAAAGACTTCCACATTTCTAACCTAATCCTTCAACATGTCCATGAAGCGGTGGGTCATGGAGGTCGTAACCACATGTTATCTAAGCTGCGTCAAAAATACTGGATTCCAGGTGTCACAGTACCTATAAGAAAACTTGTGGCTAAATGCGTTGTGTGTCGGCGCGTAAATGCCCCACCAGGACGACAGCAAATGGCAGACCTGCCCCTACACAGAGTAACTCCTGATGAACCACCATTCACGTACGTTGGAGTGGACTATTTTGGACCATTTCTAGTGAAACGTGGAAGGACTACTGTAAAATTCTATGGTGTGATATTCACATGTTTAGCGTCAAGAGCCATTCATATTGAAATGGCATCATCACTGGACACAGACTCTTTTATCAATGCCCTTCGTCGCTTTATTGCCAGACGTGGTCAGGTAAAAGAACTGCGATCTGACAACGGCACCAACTTTGTGGGAGCCCATCGTGAGCTGAAGGAAATGATAGCGGATTGGAATCAACATCGTATACACAATACCCTCCTTCAAAAAGGCATT
The DNA here is from genome assembly GCF_001858045.2 of Oreochromis niloticus. NCBI lineage: Eukaryota > Metazoa > Chordata > Actinopteri > Cichliformes > Cichlidae > Oreochromis > Oreochromis niloticus. Next base: position 40,610,315 of record NC_031965.2, read on the forward strand.
AAATGGACTTTCCATCCCCCAGCTGGCTCACATCATGGAGGTGTATGGGAAAGACTTATAAGGTCTGTGAGAAAAATTCTTAATTCCGTCTTAAATGTACAAAATCTGGATGAAGAAAGTCTCAGGACTGTTTTATGTGAAGCTGAAGCTATTTTGAATGCTCGTCCTATTACAAAGGCTTCTACAGATCCAAATGACCTTGAAGCACTTACTCCAAACCACCTGTTGCTTCTTAAGACTGCACCATGTCTACCACCAGGATGTTTTCAGAAAGATGACATATACGCTCGGCGCAGATGGAAGCAAGTCCAATATATGTCAGATTTATTCTGGAAAAGGTGGATTAAAGAATATCTTCCACAACTGCAACAAAGACAGAAATGGTGCAACCCAAAACGAAACTTCATGCCAGGAGACATTGTGATCATTGTGGATGATTCCGCACCACGGAATTCCTGGATAACTGGAAAAATTGAAGAGACAATCCAGGACAAAAAAGGATTTGTTCGTCATCTTCGGATCAAGACAAAGACTGGATTCCTAAACAGACCCATAAATAAAGTCTGTCTTTTGCAGGAAGCAGAGAATATTTAACATATTGGACTGACTAGATAATCTTTAAGTGACCTATTCCTTTTACTTACGGGTTTTTAACTTCACAGATGGTGAACCACAAGTAGTAGTACTGATGCATGTTGCACTAAAGGGCGATTGAAATGTTTTATGAACAAGCAAATGATGTAAAACTTGATTATTTTGTAATTATTATTTAAAAGATAATAATTAGGGGCCGGTATTGTAAGAGCCAAAGTCAATGTTTATGTTGTGCTTATTTGTTATGGTGGCACAGGTGTATAGCTTTACCTGCCTCTCAGCTGATGACATGTGGGTGTGGTCACTGTCTATTTACCTGATGTTGGTGTTCGCAGCAGGTGTGTTGGGTGAGTGGTTTTGTGGGCAAACTTTTCTGTTGACCGTCATTTTTTGGTACACCAGTTATTCCATGCGCTAGTTGTAAATTGATTGAAAGCGCAAAAGTTTGTTTTTGTTTTGTTCTTAAAATAAATACGCAAACTACAAGTACGACTCATTATGGATTATTGGAGGCGCGTCACAGGGACACAACCAACTCAGCTGGCCGCGGCTTTATTTATGGATGAAAGTCGCAACAATTTCTTTTATCTTTTTACATTTAAGTTTTAAAATTCATATTGATTTAGTTTTTATCTTTCAGATCTTGAAGGACCTGTTTTCAGTTTTTTTTGTTAATTCAATCTTATTCATATAGCCCTAATTCACAACAACATTTGCCACTTTATATTGTAAGGTAAAGACCCAACAATAATACAAAGAAAACAGAGAAAAACCCAACAATCATATGATCCCTAGAAGCACATGCTTTGGTGATAGTGGCGATAGTGACAGCAGAACCAGGCTCAAGGAGGGGCGGCTATCTGCTGCAACCAGTTAGGGTGAGGGGAGGAAAATTCGTCAAAGACATGCAATTCAAATTGAATTGATTTGAACTGAAAATCCTACTGTGCGTTGTGGCGGGTCCAAGGGCACTTATGGTTGTGATCCGTCAGAGGGCTCCATGTGGCTCGGCATAATGCTGTAAAGAGTTGTGGTTAGGCAGGGTCAGGTGTCCATAGTCCCATTTTGCCAGGTCCATTAAAAATTGCTCAAAAAATTAAAAACAATTGTTTTAAAAATTGACTGACAGTGCAGCCCCCACCCACATAGCAGTTAGGTCTGGCCCAGATCTGGTGTCAAGCCGGCACTCCTGGCTGACTTCTGGCGTAGTAAGTGGTATGTCATTCAGATATGGGTCAGGCCTGGTGTAAATGGCACTGTTTATGTGATGGCATGCCACATCTTGCCCGATTATGGTTTATTTTATGTGGCCTAGGCTCATAGAAAGAAGTGTGTTCGACCCATCGTTGGTCTTGTTCAGCTGCAGTAAGGAGGACATGTCCATTTTAGTCTCGGATTGGAACACCGCGGCCACCACGAGCCCCAGTTAGATCTCGTACAATGCAATATAAGGTTCGGGTATTGTTCCGATCAGCTGCTTCTTGGGCTTCGATGCCTTTAGCTTCGATCCATTCACACTTGTCATGTCGGCAGCTGCGTTTGACCTGTCGGGCAAGGTCTCGGTAGGTGGCCATGGCCTTCTCACGCTGGTCTGCAGAAGCATGTGGGTCAGAGGCCACCTGGTCCCGAAGTGACTTCGCCAAGCGACATTGATCTATAAGTTCCCATGAACGGTCGGAGATCCAGCGCTCCTTGAAGCCGCCCCGTCAGCGACCAATCTTCGATTCTGCTGCACCGACCACAGCCTCTTTTAGCTCATCCCAGAGTGTATCTGGGTTTTCGTTGTTATTTCCTTCCGCAGCAAGGAGCTGGAAGCGGTTTCTCAATTCGAGTTGAAAAAAAAAATACTCTGAACCAACCTGAGCCACCCCAACTGTTCGAGGCCGAAGACCTGGCACCTTCCATGGACCTTCTTCCTGTTGATATCGGACAAATCAGCATCACTGAAGTCAAGACAGCGATCCGACTCCTCAAGAGTGGAAAGGCCGCAGGCCTGGGCGAAATCCTCACCGAAATGCTGAAGCATGGTGGACCCCATCTTGAAGCCACCCTTACAAGACACCTAAACGCCTGCTGGTCAACATCACATGTACCCGATGATTGGACAAAAGGCACCATCATCAAACTTCCAAAAAAAGGTGATTTGGGTGACTGTAACAACTGGCAGGGCATCACGTTGCTGTCGGTACCCGGGAAAGTGTTTTGCCTCGCTCTTTTGAATTGGCTACGACACGCAGTGAACGAACGATTGCGAGAAGAGCAGGCTGGGTTTCGGAGTGGCCGGTCATGCGTCGAGCAAATCTTCACCCTCCGCATGATCATTGAACAAACATTGGAATACCAAAGGAAGATTTCTATTAATTTCATTGACTTCGAGAAGGCTTTTGACAGCGTCCACCGGCCGATTCTTTGGACTATCCTACGCCACTATGGCGTCCCTCAGCAGTTTGTAGATGCCTTTCGTTTTCTCTACTCCAACTCCCGTTGCTGCGTCCGGACGGATGACGGCTGCATAGATTTCTTCAAGATCAATACTGGCGTCCGACAAAGATGCGTGCTATCCCCTTTCCTCTGGTAATTGACTTCATCATGCGACGATCAGTTGACCAAGCTGGCATCGGTGTGCCCTGGCACGAAGCGCGTAATCTCACTGACTTGGACTTCACAGATGACATCGCCCTGCTGGGCTCGACTCAGGAAGACCTCCGAAAGTTGACCGCGGCCCTACAGAGGGAGGAGACGAAAGTTGGATTAAGAATCAGCGCCAAAAACACCAAGGTACTCCAAGTTGGCTATGCACGTGCCCGCATTCCTGTCATGATCAACCAACAACGTGCTGAAGAGGTGGAGAATTTTACATATCTTGGCAGCATCATCTCGAATGACGGGGTCTCTGATCGGGATGTCGACGTCTCTGATCGGGAAGGCAGTTGGTGTCCTGCGACGTCTCCAGCCTATTTGGAACTCAACCTCCCTGAATGTTAGGGTCAAGATCAGACTACTGAACTCTATCGTCTTCCCTACTGCACTTTACGCTAGTGAAACCTGGCGCTCAACAAGTGCAATTATTCAACACCTGAACGTGCTTCAACAACGTGGCCTGCGGCGAATCCTGAGAATTTCCTACCGGGACCGAATAACAAATGAGGAGGTCCTACGAAGAGCAGGCACCTGCCCATAAGCCAATGTTGTTGCAGAAAGGCGCTTCCACTTTGCGGGCCATATTTTACGCCTACCCCCTCATCGCCCAGCTAAGATTGCCATGACATGGGGTCCACGCACTGGCAAGCGAAAGCAAGGCTGACCAAAGACCACATGGCGTCGAACATTCATGGACGATCTGAGAACTGTCGACATTGCCTGGGACGAAGCTGAAGCAGTCGCTGCTGACCGACATCGATGGAGATCACTAGCTGCCTGATGCGCCGCCCGGCGTAAGAGGAACTAAGTGCTAAGTGTAAGGCTCATAGAAAACCGGTCTGGCCTGGATCCAGCATCAAGCTGGCACTTCTGACTGATTGGTGTCCTGGCAGGGTGTATGTCCACCAGATGTCGGCCAGGCCTGGCAATGATGGCACTACTTATGTTCCTATTTTATTAGAAGACCCAAATGCCATGTCGCAATACTATACTGCTATGGTTTACTCATGTTTATCCCTCGGAGGCTGTAGCGCAGGAGGTAGAGCAGGTCACCTACCGATCGGAAGGTTACCCACATAGCAAGCAGGTCTAGCCCGGATCTGGTATCAAGCCGGCACTGCTGGCTGACTTCTGGCATGATAAGACGTATGTCATCCAGATATGGGCCAGGCCTGGCATAGATGGCACTGTCTATGTGATGGCATGCCATATCTGGCTCGATTGTGGTTTGGTTTATGTGGCCCAGTCCCATAGAAAACAGGTCATCCCTGGATCCGGCGTCAAGCTGGCACTTCTGACTGACTGGTGTCATGGCAGGGTGTATGTCAACCAGATGTGGGCCAGGTCTGGCAATGATGGCACTATGTATCTTCCTATTTTCCTATTTTAGTTAGAAAAGCACTATATAAGAATCAGTCCATTCACTGTCAGAACAGAGTTTCGTCCTGTTACTTTTGCATGTTCTGGCACATGTTGTTATCACATGTCTTGATTAAGGTACACATTAGGCTGACATCTGGGGCCAGAGCTGAAACTGTTCTGGGCCAGCACAGGGCCAGCAGTGTGTCTGCAACTGGCCTGTGGCTGCACACCACTTACAGATGGCTAACATACCGCAAAGAATGACTTTGGTGGCCCAGATCAGGTTTGCCAGAGGTAATCCACACATGGGCCAGCACAGGACCACCAGTGTGTATGCAACTGGCCTTGTGCTGGCCCATGTGTGGGCCACCTCTGGCAAACCAGGTCTGGGCCACCAAAGGGCCATCATTCTTTGCCGTATGTGGGCCATGTGTAAGCACATTGTGTGGGCCAGATCTGGGCCATACCAATTTTGCTATGTGGGCAGGAGAGAGCGGCGAAGGTCAGTCCATTGGTCTCAGAAAAAATAGAGTTAGGTTAGGGTTAGGAAAGTGAGAAAAGTGGTTCGGATTAGGAAAGATGAAAGGTTAGGTCTTCATAAGACGTTTTCCACCATTGCTTGGACCTAGAAGGGTTATTATAGGTTGTGGCCAACTGTACAGCCCACAGGAGATCCTGAGACAACTGTACGAGTTAATTCAATTCAGTTCAATTCAGTTTTATTTATATACCACTAAATCACAACAGTTACCTCAAAGCGCTTTATATTGTAAGATAGACCCTACAATAATACAACGAAGAAAACCCCAACAATCATAAGGCCCCCTATGAAAAAGAACTTTGGTGACAGTGGGAAGGAAAAAGTCCTTTTTAACTGGAAGAAACCTCCAGCAAAACCAGGCTCAGGGAAGGGCAACCATCTGCTACGACCGGTTAGGGGTGAGGGGAGGAAGACAGGACAAAAGACATGCTGTGGAAGACAGCCAGAGATTAATATAAAACTAATGATTAAATGCAGAGGTGTAAAAAACATAGTGTGTGAGAAAGGTGAATGAAGAAGAAATATCCAATGCATCATGGGGATCCCCCAGCAGCCTACATCTATTGCAGCTTAACTGAGGGAGGATTCAGGGTCACCTGATCCAGCCCTAACTATATGCTAAGTCAACGCACACTAAATGTTAACTTACATTCATCTTCCAAAGCAAATTTTAGGACACATCATGAGTAACTGATCTTGAGAGGGGATTCAGTCTTTAGTGTGTGTCCCGTAGCCAAATGGGTTTTAAAATGCATTGTTTTTTTTCCATGAGTTCTTTTTTTTCTTTAGAGAGAGTGCATTTTCGTGATTTGTACACCATTTGTACACCACCAACATATTCATGTGTCTAACTGTTTTTCATCAGGTTCGCTATGTGTTCAGAGCAGTAAATCAGAGGAAAGCTGTTGGCCCTGATGGAATACATGGGAGAGTGCTCAAAGCCTGTGCCGTCCAGCTGGCTCTCGTGTTCACCAGACTATTCAACCTCTCCCTGTTACATGACACTGTCCCCCAATGCCTGAAATCAGCAACAATACTTCCAGTAACCAAATCCACCACCATCAGCGGCCTCAATGACTATAGAGACCCATCGCACTGACACCAGTGGTTGGGTTAGCTGGTCCTAAAGCACATAAAAGACTACGTCCCACCCAGCTTCGATTTGCCAACGATGCAATTCCTACTGCCCTCCATTCTGCTCTGCATCACCTGGAGAATCCTGGGACTTCAGTAAGGATGCTCTTCATTGATATCAGCTCAGCTTTCAATACCATCATCCCAGACATTCTTATAGCCAAGCTGATAAACTTGGACTCCCCCCCGTTACATGTGCATGGATATATAAAAAATTTCCCCGCTCACCCCTGCAGGCAGTCTATCCTTCAAGCTCGGGGATCCGCTACATCTATCACTATGTCCGGTTGGTTAGCCACCACCATTTTGTCTGTTTCTGGAAGTCCCACAGGATCTTAGCTCGGTCATTCTCCACCACCCTAGGAGGCATTTCCCATTTTGACCTCAGGACCTCCAGGCCGTATTTGGCACAGATGTTTCTGTATACTATGCGGGCCATTTGGTTATGGCGTTCCATGTATGCCCTGCCTGCTAGCATCTTGCACACTGCAGTTATGTGCTGTATTGTCTCAGGGAGATCTTTGCACAGCCTGCACCTGGGGTCTTGCCTGGTGTGATAGACCCCAGCCTCTATAGATCTTGTGCTCAGAGCTTGTTCCTGTGCTGCCATGATTACTGCCTCTGTGCTATCTTTCAGTCTGGCTTTGTCCAGCCACTGGTAGGATTTCTGGATGTCAGCCACTTCCTCTATCTGCCGGTGATACATTCTGTGCATGGGCCTGTCCTTCCATGATGGTTCCTCCTCTTCCTCCTCTTTCTTGGGTTTCACTTTTTTTCAGTTTATTCACTGAGCACGCAGCCAGTTGGGGCCATCTTACTGATGTATTCGTGGATGTTTGTTGTCTCATCCTGGACCGTGGTGCTGACACTCACCACTCCCCATCCTCCTTCCTTCCGCTTAGCATTCAGCCTCAGGGTGCTGGACTTGGGGTGAAAACCTCCATGCATGGTCAGGAGCTTCCTTGTCTTGATGTCAGTGGCCTCTATCTCCTCCTTTGGCCAGCTTATTATCCCAGCAGGGTACCTGATCACGGGCAGGGCGTAGGTGTTGATAGCCCAGATCTTGTTCTTACAGTTTAGCTGACTTGCCTGACCCTCTGCAGGTACTTGGTGTTTTCAGCTTTTCTAGCAACCTCTTCATGGTTCCTGTAACGCAAAGTTATTTAAGGGCTAGTTTTTTTGCAACGGGTGAGTTTACTGACTGACACGCAGAAGAAATTGTTCTTTATTGAGCCTAGATGGTGTGAATGATGAGACCAGAGACTACAAATTCTTGTTTAGGAAAAATCAAAAATATATTGAATAAATGGGGGAAAGCAGAAATGGAACAAAATAATAAATACAAAAACACAACATAAATAAATGCCCACAATTAATTAATAAATTAATGCTGTGATTCTCTGTGCAAGAGTCCTTTTGGTCCTTTTTTAAGGTTTCTTTTTTAAAGTTCACTTTTAAGGAATTCCTCCTTAGGGTCCAGCTTTATGTAATGGGGAAAATATGTCCGTAATCCAAAGACGGCAAAAATGGGTGAAAAGAGGGGAAAAGAATGGTCCTACCGGCTCGCCACTTCAATATGAAGAAGATCAAATCGGTGTGAAAAAAAAAAAAACCTGACCTGTAGGCCAGAAAAATGTCCATTAGTACATTAAGTTCAATTCAGTTTACCGGTAAACAAATAAATTTTTCTGCAATTCTATGCAACAATGTGAATCATGAATCATCATCATCATCATCTTTCACAAAGGTACAATAGTTAAATTATTAATCATTTTGGCTACGTAGCTTAATCCATACATTGCAGTAGCGTTCACCACAAACAAATACAAAAACGACAATAAAGAAAAACAACTGTCTAACAGACAGCATAGCCAAATTAAAGGCAACACATAACAGCAATCAGTGAATTGCACTTTGCTTAAAAGAAAGCCAATTTAAGTGCTTAAATAAATAAAAGTGTTCAAAAACAGCAGTTTTTGAACCGGAGTTCTGCTCACGGTGGGAACCCACCAAAGTAATTTTACGAAGTAATTTTAATCGCGGAAACGATCAACTCGTTACTGACAACTAAAAGGTTGTTTTTGGTAGATGTTAAAGACACTTACCGCTGAGGTGATAAGATTTTATAGACAAATTGAGGGGAGAAAACGCTGTGTTTTCCAACGCCGTTCTAAACGCCATAAGCTTACAGCCACAGCAGGAGTCGAACCCGGAAGTATCCCTCCACAGCCGGTTTTCATACTTGCCACGACGTGGAAGGAGCAAATCAGGAGAGGGACCTCAAGTCAGCTGACGTGGGTCATGTGACAGTGCGTAGTTGATATGGGTTACATTCCCATTTGCCTGTGGGATCCCCAGGTACTTGTAGCTGTCCTCTATGTCTACAATCCCCTTCAATCCCCTCAGTTCTGACTACCTTTCCTCTCTTTGTTACCATCCGACTACATTTCTCCAGTCCGAATGACATTCCGATATCATTGCTGTGTATCCTGGTGGTGTGGATCAATGAATCAATGTCTTGTTCATTCTTGGTATACAGCTTCATGTCATCCATGTACAGGAGGTGGCTGACAACTGCTCCATTCCCTAGTTGGTATCCGTAGCCAGTCTTGTCAATGATCTCACGGAGGGGGTTCAGGCCTATGCCGAACAGCAGTGGGGACAGAACATCTCCTTGGTAGATCCCGCACTTGATTTTGACTTGTGCTATGGGCTTGAAGTTGGCCTCTAGTCTTGTCTGCCACATCCCAATTGAATTCCTGATCTGTCCATGAAGCCAGATAACACACTCCAATTAGTTAAACTGCAGGAATGTCTTAAAGACATAAAGACCTGGATGACCGCTAACTTTCTGCTTCTTAATTCAGATCAAACTGAGGTTATTGTACTCAGCCCTGAAAATCTTAGAAATATGGTGATTCTTACTCTGGATGGCATGACCTTGGTCTCCAGGAACACTGTGAGGAACCTTGGAGTCATTTTTGACCAAGACATGTCCTTCAATGCAGATATTAAACAAATATGTAAGACTGCTTTCTTCCATTCGCGCAACATCTCTCAAATTAGCAATATCCTGTCTCAGAGTGATGCTGAGAAACCAGTGCATGCATTTATTACTTCCAGGCTGGACTACTTTAATTCATTATTATCAGCATGTCCTAAAACCTCCTTGAAAAGCCTTCAGTTAATCCAAAATGCTGCAGGGAGAGTCCTGACAGGGACTAGAAAGAGAGAGCAGATTTCTCCAGTATTGGCTTCCCTTCATTGGCTTCTTGTTAAATCCAGAATTGAATTCAAAATCCTGCTCCTTACATAAAAGGTCTTAAATAATCAGGCTCCGTCTTATCTTAATGACCTTGTAGTACCATATCACCCTATTAGAGCACTTTGCTCTCGCTCTGCAGGCCTACTTGTTGTTCCTAGAGTATTTAAAAGTAGAATGGGAGGCAGAGCCTTCAGTTTTCAGGCCCCTCTTCTGTGGAACCAGCTTCCAGTTTGGATTTGGGAGACAGACACTATCTCTACTTTTAAGATTAGGCTTAAAACTTTCCTTTTTTGCTAAAGCATATAGTTAGGGCTGGACCAGGTGACCCTGAATCCTCCCTTAGTTGTGCCTCAATAGATGTAGGCTGCCGGGGGATTCCCATGATGCATTGAGTTTTTCCTTTCCAGTCACCTTTCTCACTCACTATGTGTTAATAGACCTCTCTGCATTGAATTATACCTGTTATTAATCTCTTTCTCTCTTCCACAGCATGTCTTTATTCTGTCTTCCTTCTCTCATCCCAACTGGTTGCAGCAGATGGCTCCGCCCCTTCCTGAGCCTGGTTCTGTCAGAGGTTTCATCCTGTAAAAAGAGAGTTTTTCCTTCCCACTGTCGCCAAAGTGCTTGCTCATAGGGGGTCATATGATTGTTGGGTTTTTCTCTGTATCTATTATTGTACGATCTACTGTGCAATATAAAGCGCCTGGAGGCGACTGTTGTTGTGGTTTGGCGCTGTATAAATAAAATTGAATTGGATTGAATTGAACTGATGAAATCTCTTAGGGTCCTGCTGATCTTGTATAGTTCCAGGCATTCCAGGATCCAGGTGTGGGAAGCACAGGCTGAGGGGGCGATGTGGCAGCAATTTTTCAAACCAGCCTATTAATCAACGAAAGACCCAGACAGGCTTTTAATTCATTTGAAAGCCTGATGCTTAGCCTTGTCCACCCCAGCTGTAAAACTCAAAAACCAGTCTTATTTGTTATCATCTATCGTCCACCTGGGCCTTAGAGTTTCTGTCTGATTTCTCAGACTTTTTATCTGATTTAATGCTCAGCTCAGATAAGATAATTATTCTGGGTGACTTAAACATCCATATAGATGCTAAAAATGACAGCCTCAACATGGCATTTAATCTGCTATTAGACTTTCAACTGGCTTCTCTCAAAATGTAAAAGAACCCACCCACCACTTTAATCACACTCTAGATCTTGTTTTAACATATGGCATAGAAACTGAACATTTAACAGTGTTTCCTGAAAACCCTCTCTTGTCTGATCATTTCCTGATAACATTTACATTTACAATAATTGATTACACAGCAGTGGAGAGTAGACTTTATCACAGTAGATGTGTTTCTGAAAGCGCTGTAACTAAGTTTAGGAATATAATCCACCCGCTGTTATCATCTTCAATGCCCTGTACCAACATAGAACAGAGCAGCTACCCGAACGCTACTCAAACAGAGGTCAATCATCTTATTCATAATTTTACCTCCTCACTACGTATGACCCTGGATACTGTAGCTCCTGTGAAAACTAAGGTCTCAAATCAGAAGTACTTGACTCCATGGTATAATTCTCAAACACGTAGCCTAAAGCAGACAACTCATAAGCTGGAGAGGAAATGGCGTGTCACAAGTTTAGAAGATCATCATTTAGCCTGGAGAAAGAGTTTATTGCTTTATAAGTAAGCCCAGAGGTGGAAAGAGTACTCAAAATTTGTACTCAAGTACAAGTACTGTTACACTGGTTAAATTGTACTCAATTACAAGTAAAAGTACTGGTGTTAAAAAAATACTTGAGTAAAAGTATAAAGTACTCTTCTCAAAAACTACTCAGAGTATTAATTACTTGTTAACAGACTGATGTTTTATTCTGTCATTAATAGCAGGCATTCAACTCGATTCACCAGTATAAATATTTATGTTCAAAGCACATTTCTCAGATGAACAAGGTATAGAAATGTAACTTGTTTTGTAAATAAATGTAGATATAAAAGAAGGAATTTTGTTTGTTAAAACAATGACAAAAACTCTTAGCATTTCTGTCACACTTTACTTTCTGAACCTTTTGTTCAGTTTCAGCAAGAGCTGGTTTTCTAATTAACAGAGGTTATCCGACTTCATTTGGCTGTGAAGAGTAGACCAGCACAGCTAAAACGTCGTTCACAAGCAGGCAGAGCAGTGTTCAGTTTAAGAGAGAGGTTTTTGATGGCTGAGGAGTGCAGCAGCTCCATGGTGTCTGTGGCACAAGCAAGATAACCATCAAGCTCAACTGCACTTTGCAGCCTTCTGGAGATTGGTCTGGAGAAGAATTCATCTTCATCAGATGACTCTCTTTGCTGATCTTCACTCTCATGCTCCGTCGTTTCAAGATGTTGTTTGATGTATGTCAAGGCTGAAATTGCAAGTAGATAACACAATTTTGTTATTTAAATTTCAGTGATTATTCCTGAACACAAATTTAAAATGGGCAAAACCTCAAAAAGGATTGTTTGGTGTTCAGGACAGACCATCAATAACTTACAACGTATTGGGTGAAATACTCACTTAACCATGTGCTCAAATGTAAAAATACACAAAAATGGGATCACATGAATCCTTACCAGCCTCTATTACATCTGCTCTGTCAGTCCAGGAAGTCATGAACTTGGGTAAGAGGACTGCAGCTGCAGCCAACTCTGGATCCTCCATCATCGGTCCAAAACACTTTTGAAGGCCATTTTGCAGGGCTCTGATGAGTGGCACGCATGTATTGCTTGATGTCTCCAGCCTGCTAAGTTTGGACAGTAGTTGTTGGATTACTGGCAGGAGCCATCCCATAAAGGAAGTGGACTCAGACTGAAGGATGTTTGAAGCTTTCACCAGTGGCTTCATGGTGGTACAGTACTCCCTTAGGAATGCAACCTCTGCAGGACTCAACCTGTAAGACACAACAAAACCCACCATGACTATAATAGGGATATTCTGATTTAATATTAAGAGTCTGCTCACGTTTTTAACCATCCATTAAGGAAAATTCACAAAATTTGCAACCATCATCATCATCATCATCATCATCATCGTTTATTTATATAGCACTTTAAAAACACACAAGGCTGACCAAAGTGCTGAACAATAGAAACATAATAGATACCATAAGAATAATAAATACGATAAAAATAATAAACATAATAAACATAGCAAAAACAATAAAATATAAGTAAATACAAGTCAGTCAGCCACTGAGTCAAAAGCCATATTGGTAGGTGTCCAATTTTACTCACATTTTCACCTTGAACTCCTCACAAATGCTCCTGATGGCATCTTCCCCCTTCTCATCAATGATGCGTATTATCCTTTCAATGGCAAGGTAGGTTGAATTCCACCGTGTTGCATTGGGATGAATGATCTGTAGCTCACACTTGTCCTCTACCACTTCATTAACCAAATGAGACCGGTCAGTTTTGTTCCAAATGGCCTGGCATTTTGCAAAGGTTGCACGGGAGAGCCTCTTGTAGGTGTCATTCATGCTCTCTGCTAGGGCAACATCAGTTGTTGCCACAAGGTTTAGCAGGTGACATGCACATCGCTGATGAGGCGGGAGTTGATACTCCAAACCAGAGTCTTCATCATGTGACGGCCAGTGGGCTGGCCTTGTGTTTTGCTTTTTCTGTTACCCGTTTCTTGCAGGTAGGTGGAGCTGACCCAATTATAGATGCAGCACACCTGAGAAGGCCAGTCCCAGTGTATATAAAGACACCTTGACTGAACCAGCTCACGTGCTCGCTGGCTCTCACTCTCTCTGTCTGGCACCCATCATGTTCATTTGGAAGTTTCAGTTATGGCTGTTATGTCCTTTAAATTGTCTTTAAGTTGCTTTACCTTACTTTCATTAAATTTGTCTTACAGCCTTTAAAAGCCTGTGTGTGGTCTCCCTCTTGATTGTCACCTCCTATGAGCCGGGTTGTGACAAATGGGGGCTCGTCCAGGTATCCTCTCGGGAAACGCTAGTTTCGACTAACTCTGACTCAGAGAGATTTTTGGGGTTTGAGGATTTTGTGTCAGATGGGTTTGTATCACTCCCAGGTGATGTTCATGAAGTTCCTGTAAAGATTTTGCGTGACACAGGAGCAAAGGATTCTTTTATCTTAGCCTCCGTGTTACCATTTTCACAGGTTACTGATACTGGTGAGTGTGTACTTGTTCAAGGCATGGGTTTAACCACTATCTGTGCTCCACTGCATAAAGTCAGGCTGTCATGCAGTTTTGTGGATGATGATATCTGCATTGGTGTTCGTCCTGCTTTGCCACTTGAGGGCGTACATGTGATTTTGGGCAATGATTTGGCTGGAAATCGAGTCTGGGCTGACAGTTCTCTGCCTGTTAAATCTAGAGTTCTGAATGAGTCCCATGAGTGTGAACAGGGTTTGTCTGACTTTGTAGCTTGTGCTGTTACAAGGGCTGCAGCTAAAAGGGATGCGGAGTCTATAACTCAAGCAGAAGAGTGTCAGGTTGAACCAGATTTCATTATTCCTCAACATTTGTCAGTTTCCCAACAAGAGCTAGTTCAAGCACAGCATGCTGATGCTTCTTTGGCTGAGTTGTTTCACCAGGTGCAACCTAGTGTTGACGCTAGAAGTGCGGCTTTGGGTTATTTTCTGCATGAGGATGTGCTAGTCCGTAAGTGGAGTCCGCAAGGGTTGGACTGTGTTGGACGTCCAGTTGTCCAGATTGTGGTTCCGACTAAATACCGTGACGAGGTGTTGAAGTGTTCTCATGACAAATCTGGGCATTTGGGAGTGACGAAGACTTACAATTACATCTTGTGCTACTTCTTTTTGCCACGTCTTAAGCGTGATGTTTCAGCTTACATTAAAACCTGCCATATTTGCCAAGTTGTAGGTAAGCCCAATCAATCTATTAAACCTGCTCCACTTTGTCCCATCCCTGCTGTGAGTAACCCATTTGAACATTTGATCATTGACTGCGTGGGCCCTCTTCCTAGATCAAAATCTGGTTCAGAGTATCTTTTGACTGTGATGTGCCAGGTTACGCGTTATCCTGCTGCATATCCACTGCGTACCATCACAGCCAAGTCTGTGGTAAAGGCATTGACACAGTTCATTTCTATATTTGGCATACCGAAGATTATCCAGAGTGACCAGGGATCAAGGTTTTGGCTTTACTGCCGATTGCAGGGTCACCATTCCAGGCACGGTTTGCTGGGCCTTACACCGTGGTACAGAAACTGTCTGAACTGAATTATCTGATTGCTACCCCAGATCGCCGGAAAAGAAATCAACTTTGCCATGTTAATTTGTTGAAACCATATCATGTTCGTCCTTTGTCCGTCGGTCTGTCAGGCTCTCTCATTTCTCCTTCCACTTCGAGTCCAGCGTTGACTGCTTGTACAATGGCGCAGTCAGTTTGTGGGGGGGAGGATGTGGCAGCACCTGATGATCCTTTATTGCTTGGTCGTCTGAACAATTCAGAAACTCTTCAGAACTTGGATGTGCTGTTGGGCCATTTGCCTACTGACAAACGTGCAGAACTGTCTGCATTAATTAAAAGTTATCCAACTTTGTTTAGAGATACGCCTTCTAAAACAACTTTGATAGAGCATGATATTGATGTGGGTGATGCAAAACCAATCCAGCAGAGGTTCTACAGGGTCTCTGAGGAAAAGAGTAAAATACTTGCGAAGGAAGTTCAGTACATGTTGGAAAACAACATTGCAGTGCCGTCATCATCAAGCTGGGCTTCCCCATGTTTGTTGGTTGAAAAAGCTGATAAATCACCACGTTGTTGCACAGACTTTCGTAAAGTAAATGCAGTGACCAAACCCGATTCCTATCCTTTGCCTCATATTGACGACTGTATTGACCGAGTTGGTGCAGCAGAATATGTGAGCAAGTTTGACCTGTTGAAGGGATATTGGCAGGTGCCACTGACTCCCAGAGCTCAGGAAATATCTGCTTTCATCACACCATCTGGTCTTTATTCATATACAGTCATGGGATTTGGTTTACGCAATGCTCCAGCTACATTTCAGCGACTCATGAATATGGTTGTTAATGGGCTGAAAGGCTGTGCTGTTTACCCAGATGACGTGGTGGTATATAGTAGCACCTGGGAGGATCATCTGGATCGTATTCGCACTCTGTTTGAACGATTAGTTTGGGGAAATCTGACTATCAACCTGGCAAAATGTGAATTTGCAGAAGCAACTGTGACCTATCTTGGGAAGGTTGTGGGCCAAGGTTATGTGAGGCCGGTTGATGCAAAGGTGTTGGCCATCAAAGAGTTCCCTGTTCCAGTAACCAAAAAAGAACTCATGAGATTTTTGGGTCTGGTCAGTTATTATCGTTGTTTTTGTCGAAACTTTTCAACAGTGGTTGCTCCTCTGACTGATTTGTTGAAGGCCAAAGTAAAGTTTATTTGGTCTGCAGCATGCCAGCAAGCTTTTCGAGATGTAAAAGCTTTACTGTGCTCTGAACCTGTGCTTTTAGCACCTCGTCTGGATCAGCCCTTTAAGCTGTATGTGAATGCAAGCCACATTGGTGCAGGTGCTGTTCTAGTCCAAGCTGACAAGCAAGGTACTGAACATCCACTTAGTTTCTATTCCAAGAAGTTCAACTCCCATCAGCTGAATTATTCAGTCATTGAAAAGGAAGCTTTGGCATTAATTTTGGCCTTGCAACATTTCAGAGTATATTTGGATTCTGCTAAGCCAATTGAGGTATTTTCTGACCATAACCCTCTCACTTTCTTGAACTCATTGCAGAACCCAAATCAGAGGCTCATGCGGTGGACTCTCTTTTTGCAGCCTTACAGTTTGGACATCCAGCACATTAAGGGCAAAGATAATGTCTTGGCAGATGCTTTGTCCCGTGCCCCTTTGTAACCAGCAGCTTCACTCCTCATATGCTTTGAAGTATGTCCTCTCCAGTATCATTTTCCTTCCTCTTAAATTGCTCCTAGGTACCAAGGTTGCTGAGGTTGGAGTTGAGCTGAAGATGACTTTTGAGCATACAAAAGGTGTTGAAAGTGAGGTTGCATATGTGTGTGTGTGTGTGTGTGTGTATATGTTATGGATTTAATCTCTACATGTTCTTCTAGCTGCAAATTCATAATGTAAATGTGTTTGCCAATTCAAGGTGAGACCCTGTTCTATGGGGGGGGAGTGTGACGGCCAGTGGGCTGGCCTTGTGTTTTGCTTTTTCTGTTACCCGTTTCTTGCAGGTAGGTGGAGCTGACCCAATTATAGATGCAGCACACCTGAGAAGGCCAGTCCCAGTGTATATAAAGACACCTTGACTGAACCAGCTCACGCACTCGCTGGCTCTCACTCTCTCTGTCTGGCACCCATCATGTTCATTTGGAAGTTTCAGTTATGGCTGTTATGTCCTTTAAATTGTCTTTAAGTTGCTTTACCTTATTTTCATTAAATATGTCTTACAGCCTTTAAAAGCCTGTGTGTGGTCTCCCTCTTGATTGTCACCTCCTATGAGCCGGGTTGTGACAATCAAGAATTGCACTTGCCTCATGGTAGTCAATATGGTCAGTCAGGTCAGTTTCTGGGTCTGCTTCATCTTCAGCTTCATTTTCATCTGCATCATTTTGTGCCCCAAACATGTGGAAGACCTTGACAAAGTTGGATCCACTATCAGTTGTGGTTCTTACAACTTTGCCTCTAATCTTGTATTGGCAATGGATATCATCAAGCGCACCAGCAAGCATGTCAAATGTGTGAGACCCTCTCAATCTTTTGCACGCTAGTGCTGCAGATCTTCTTTCCAGGGACTCTTCCTCTATCCAATGGCATGTGACTCCAAGGTAACTTTTCTGTTGAGCTGACCAACAATCAGTAGTGGTAGCAACAAATTTGACTTTATCCAACGCTGCAACCAAAGTCATCTTCATGTGATCAGCAGCTTCACAGATTCTGGCACGGACAGTGGGTCTGGAGATAACTTTGGCTTGAGGTTGTAATGTGGTAACCATTTCTTTGAAAGATGGCTGTTCTACCACTGCAAATGGCTGTAGACCCTCACATATGAAATTGATGACAAGCTTGTCAACAGTTGCTTGTGGAACATGTTTGTTTGCAGCTCTCAACATCAGGTCTGGTAACTTGGCTTGTGTATTTGCTGAGCGCTTGTTTGGTGTGGCTGTGGTCTTTCGCTGACGAGATGTTGATGCCACAGTGATATTGTACTGCTCAGTCTTCGATGGATGTTTCCTCTGTAGAGATAAATATTATCATACATCAGGTTCATACATTACTTCATAACATCACTCTGATTAACAATAAAGGAAAACACATTTTTAAAACATCATTCAACTAGAGTAAGGGTGGGCAACTCCAGGACTCGAGGGCCGTGTCCTACAGGTTTTAGATGTGTCTTTGATCCAACACAGCTGATTTAAATGGCTAAATTACCTCCTCAACATGTCTTGTAGTCTCCAGAGGCCTGGTAATGAACGAATCATTTGATTCAGGTGTGTTGAGCCAGGATGATATCTAAAACCTGCAGGACACCAGCCCTCAAGGCCTGGAGTTGCCCACCCCTGATAGAGTAACAATTTGAGCTAATCTTTGATTGTTTAGCATACTATAAAAGAGTCGTGAATTTGGTCAAATTTTGCAGATATATTGCTGTATTTATTCACAAGTGCAAACCAATTTTGACGATCATTGCAAAAAACATGTATTTCTGTATACATTCTAAGTTCTGTAATCTGTATACTATCTGTAAAAAGAGTATCGACCAATGTATCAGTATCTAAATATTTAACTCCTTTTGATCAGTATCACCCTAAAGTGTTCAGTACCAGTCAGGTCCTAAAAATACCAAGAGAGCAAAATATGTGTATATAGCAAATCTAATTTAAGAAAAGGGATCACATACACAAAAATGCTGCCCATACAGCTAACAAATAAAAACAATCCACATTAAGTTCTTTAAAAAAATATATCATATTGGGAAACATAACCCTACTGATTAAGAGCCATGTCACTATGATAGACCTATATCAGGCCAATGATACTGATCAACTGATCCATCAGTCGGGCTCTGGTACATGTCAGCTGAGAGCTGGAAGATTAATTTGAGATGCAGCTCAGCACTGTGTGCCAGTTTTTTTTTTTTTTTTTTTTTTTTTTTTAAATATAGGCCAGCTGATTGTAGGCCTGTGAGTTTTAAATGACTACAAATTTAATTTATTGTAATGACCGTGGTTGTCCAAATAATAAGCTAAAACATTCCTATGAATTGTGGCTCAATTACGCATGCACACACACGCACGTTAGCTAGCTCCGTCTTATTTTAATATCAGGCTAACCAATGGCGGTGACAATATCTTAGCCAAACTAATAACCTTAACACACATGAAAAATAAGAAAGCAATATTGTACACGTATAGTTGTAAAACCTCTTACCTCAATCTGTTTTTTTAGATTAGACGCTGAAGTCTTGTAAGCTGAAATGACTGTAGAGGTCAAACAAAGTTTGCACTGCATCTGGACGCTGTCTCCAGTCTTCCTCTGTACATGAAAAATTCCTCCAGGTACGGCCACGGGAACTCGTCCTCCGTCTTTTCTACGTCGTTTTCATAGTTGATAGTGTTGTCCTCTGTCTCCATTTTGGCTTCTTTGTCTCCAAATCTTCCGTCTATAAAGTAGTTTATACTCCACCATTTAGCACCTCTAGACACCTGCGCCTGCTGCTGCAGCGGAGTTTATTCTTTGCTTACGTCTTAAATTGGCGCGGTCGCAATTGCACGGCCTTATTGGCTGCAAAAATGCAGACGAAAGGTTTGAATATTAATTCAAATTGTGGGCGTACTCAGTAGCGACTTTTGATTTTATAAGTAGCGAAGTAGATTACATGGTGAAAATTGTACTCAAGTATGAGTAAAATTACACACTTGAAAAATGACTCATAAAAGTACAAGTACCCAAAAAATCTACTTAATTACAGTAACGTGAATATTTGTAATTCATTACTTCCACCCCTGAGTAAGCCCTCCGTAAAGCCAGAACATCTTACTATTCGTCACCGATTCAAGAAAATAAGAACAACCCTAGGTTTCTCTTCAGCACTGTAGCCAGGCTGACAAAAAGTCAGAGCACTGTTGAGCCAACTATTCCTTTAGCGTTAACTAGTGTTACGGTCGCTGACCTCTGGTGGCTCTCCCTCTGTGAGAGAGTTTTTTTCTCCTTTTCTTGTGTTGCAGGTCTGCCTCATGAGCCACAGCTGAGGTGTGTTGCAGCTCGTCAGCCATGGCATATAATCTGCCATCTTAGACTGCCACACCCCTGCCCCCTGTGTGTGTGTGTGTGTGTGTGTGTGTGTGTGTGTGTGTGTGTGTGTGTGTGTGTGTGTGTGTGTGTACTTAAACTCTGTGAAACTTTGGTTTTCTTTCTTTTATTGTAAGCAAAAGGTGTGCCCTTACTGTGTTAATTAGTTTATCGTTGTGGAAGGAGGTAGGGGTTCTCTGCCATTTTTGTTTCAATCCTTTTCTCCTGTTTTTGGCTAGGCAGGGAGCTCAGCCATTGTATTTTATTTTTGGTTAGAGAGTTCTTGGTTTGATTTTTAGCTAAAGGGGGTGTTTTGTTTGTTTTTTTGGCCTTGGAGACCCTGAAGAAAAGATCTTCCGTGTTTATTGTTACTTTAGTAGTTTTGGGCAATAAATCATGTTTAGTGACATCTATTTTCCAGCAGTTCATGTTTTCTTTTTCACTTTGTGTTACCCCCCCACCCCAGTCAACACTTCTTTTTTAAGTGGGGCGTAACAACTAGTAATGAATTCTTGAACTTCTTCACAAATAAAATTTTAATCATTAGAGAAGAAAATTACCCGTAATCATGTTACTGATGTAATACTATCTACAGCTACCTTTAGTACCACTGATAGTCATTTACTCTTTTTCTCCAATTGATCTTTTTGAGTTAACTTCAATAATTACCAAATCATCAATGTGTCTTTTAGACCCCATTCCCACAAAACTGCTCAAAGAAGTCCTGCCATTAATTAATGCTTCAATCTTAAATATAGGGCGATCGTGGCTCAAGAGTTGGCAGTTCATCTTGTAATCGGAAGGTTGCCGGTTCGAGCCCCGGCTCGGACAGTCTCAGTCGTGTCCTTGGGCAAGACACTTCATCCATTGCCTGCAATACATTGTGGTGGTCAGAGGGCCCGGTGGTGCCAATGTCCGGCAGCCTCGCCTCTGTCAGTGCGCCCCAGGGTGGCTGTGGCTACAATGTAGCTTGCCATCACCAGTGTGTGAATGGGTGGATGACGGAACATGTAAAGCACTTTGGTGTCCTCAGGGACTAAGTAAAGCGCTATACAAATATAGGCCATTTACCATATGATTATTATCTCTAATAATCGGCTATGTACCACAGGCCTTCAAGCTGGCAGTAGTTAAACCTTTATGTCTGTGAAGGTTCTCAGTCATCCAGGTCATCGTAATCTAAGGAGCTTGGAAAGAAAAGCATCTGGACTTCTTTAAGTTGCTTTCACCTCTCATCCGAGAAGCTTCTTCAGTTCTAGGGTCAAATGGTGGAGAGTCCGAGATTTAAACCCTGTCGGAGTATCCCCCCAAAGAGGGACAAAAGGACCCTTTACTTAAACCTTTACTTAAAAAGCCATCTCTAGACCTAGCAGTCTTAGCTAATTATAGGCCAATCTCCAACCTTCCTTTCATATCAAAAATTCTGAAAGAGTAGTAAAAAAGTAGTAGTTCTCAAACAGCTAACAGATCATCTGCAGAGGAATGGCTTATTTGAAGAGTTTCAGAGCTCCTCACAGCACAGAAACAGCTTTAGTGAAGGTTACAAATGATCTTCTTATGGCCTCTGACAGTGGACTCTGTCAGAGTCATTTCTGTGCTTGTCCTGCTTGACCTCAGTGCAGTGCTCAATACTGTTGACCATAATATTCTATTAGATTGATGAGAACATGCTGTAGGTATTACAGGTACTGCGCTGCAGTGGTTTGTATCATATCTATCTAATAGACTCCAATTTGTTCATGTAAATGGAGAGTCCAATTCATACACTGAGGTTAATTATGGAGTTCCACAGGGTCCAGTGCTAGGACCAATTGTTTACAATATGTATGCTTCCCTTACGGAGTATCATCGGAAGACATAGTATACATTTTCACTGCTATGCTGATGACACCCAGCTCAATCTATCTATGAACACAGATAACACACACCAATTAGTTAAACAGCAGGAATGTCTAAAGACATAAAGACCTGGATGACCGCTAACTTTCTGCTTCTTAATTCTCCTTTTGTTTGGTTTTTGTTTAATTCAGGTTTTTGGTACTCCCTCCCTTTTTGGAAGAGCTTGTTCTGTTTGTTATTTTGGCCTTTGTTCACTTCGCAGTTAACGCTTTCAGTTTGGTAGCCAGCACTTCATGGAGTGGGTGGGTGGTATTATCCAGCATTGTCCCTGCCTTGGACAACATCCACCTCTCAGACACAATGCTAAAGGATTCCAGGTCCGTCCCAAGAACACTACTGGCTCACTTGCCCAGTTTATTGAGTATGTTGCCATCTGAGACCCAGAACCAGGCTCATGGAGGGGCGGCCATCTGCTGACCCTGGTTCTGCCAGAAGCGTCTTCCTGTAAAAAGGGAGGTTTTCCTTCCCACTGTCACCAATGTACTTGGTCATATGATTGTTGGGTTTTTCTCTGTATGCATTGTACGGTCTACCTTACAGTATAAAGCCCCTTGAGGTGACTGTTGTTGTGATTTGGCACTGTATAAATAAAATTGATGAAATTTGAAACTGAAAACCATGCAACAGCATAGATGGCACTGGCCACAACAGACATGTAAAAAATCCTGAGCATTGTCTGACAGATGGTGAAAGACTTCAGCCACCCGATGGTATTGAATGCACTGGAAAAGTTAAAAAACATGACCTTCACAGTCCTCGCTGGCTGGTCCAGAAGGGTGTAGACCTGACTGACTTTGATGTCCTTACTCACCCACGGCTTGTCTTTTGAGTAACAATGGACAGCCTGAGCTGGGACAATGGAAGCAGTGCAGGAGGATATGTAGTCGGTGATACACTCAGTAAGCCCATTGATGTCCTCACTGTGAGGCTCACAGAGTGTCTTCCAGTCTGTCACCTCAAAATAATAATAATGTATACTTTATTGATCCCCATGGGGAAAATACTCTCTCTGCATTTAACCCATTCACTCAGTGAAGCAGTGGGCAGCCACCAATCAGGCACCCGGGGAGCAGTGTGTAGGGACGGTACCTTGCTCAGGGGTACCTCAGGGTAGCCGTTCAGTGGATTCGAGCCCCCGACCTTCCAATCATGGGGCGACCACGCTACCAACTGAGCCATCCCTTCCGCTAAGGCCTCCTCCGACCACCTCCTAATACTTCTATTGGTCACAGGCTCCCTCTTCACAATAGGCACATAGCGAGGGGTGAGATGAATCAGGTTATGATCTGACCTACCCAGTGGGTGAAAGGGACGAGGAACTGTATGCATCCTTGACATTTGCATACAGTAGATCTAAAATTCTCTCCCCCCTGGTGGGACAGACCACATATTCTGTGAAAAAGTTGGCAGTGTAGTGTCCAAGGTGACATGGTTGAAGTCACCCGAGATAGCAATGAAGGCACTCAGGTGCTGAGTCTGTAACCGAGCTATAGCAGAGTGGATAATGTCAGCAGCCACCAAGATTACATGGGTAAATTCCCTTGGCAATTAATACAGCCTGAGTCCAACAGCGCACCACTCTGATTGTCACCTGAGCAGGGTTACACCACCAGTTGTTAGAAAGAATGGCAAGCCTCCCTTTCTCCTTACCGCTGACAGCACTGTCCCTGTCAGCCAGATGCATTTTCATCAGAAATATCCTGGTGCATCCATGATTTGGTGAAAAACTTCAAGCTACACTCCTGATATGCCTTCTGACTCTGTGCTAGCGCAGTTAACCCATCCATCTTGTTTGCTAGCATCCGAATGTTCCCCATTATTGAGCCTCCGCTGTCTTGCTGTCTCCTTCCTTCTCCTCTTCTGTCCTCCACCTCTGCTTCCTTGTTGTGTTTTCCTCCAGATTTCAAGCGATACTTCTGTGGGTCTGACCGATAAGCCAGCCGGCATCAGGGTGATCAGCTGATCTCTTGCATAAACAACACGTGCAGTGTGTAGGGGCTGCGCCGCGGTCCCATTCCTCAATAAAAGTAACACTTCCGCAGAAACAAGCAGAAACAAACGACATGATTCAAAAGAAAGCTATTAAAACAGACAAACACTCTAAGTACAAAGTAAAGGAAAAAGAAATAAGTAAGAAAACAAAGTAAATACAAAAAGCAGGAGCAACTGAAACAAGCTGTATGCTGGTCGACGCATGTGCTGAAAAGGATACTCTAATACTCTAATAGCTAGTGATCTCAACTTTTAAAATGTTCTCTTTTTTTATTACTATCTGTGTATTTAATCTCATTTTAATCTGCCATGCTACTAATTTCTCAGTACTAGTAAAAATTCCATCTGAAATTATTTACTTGAAAAACAAAATACAGTAGGTGTAAAAAAACATCTAAAATTTAAAAAAGGGCACCTTTACCAGAGACACAGCAAGAAATATGTTTGGTTTGGTGTTGATTGTGGAATTGGTTGAGATTTTCTCTAGTCAGCTGTCTGGGTGAAAAAGCCCCATGAATACTCAGTGAAGTGCCTCTTTGACCTCTACAGAGTCTGCAGGAGGGCACATTCAAAATTGCTGACCAGTGTCTCTTTAAGATATCAAACATCCCAAATTCATCTGTAACTTGCCAATATTTATAGAAAAAAAACATACAGAAATATTGCTGCTTGTAATTCTCAGTTGTATAGATTTAGAATATGTCTCTATTTCCTAGGCAGAGGATGGCGTTGAGCATTATTCAATAGGCGCCTTCCATATCAGCTGTGTTGTCTGGTGCTCAGGGTCAGGGATGATATGAGGCATCTGTGACATGATAAATGTGTTTTTCTCTCTCTGCTCACACCTTCTGAAAGAGAAACATAATAACAAAAGTTTTCTCCCAAACTGAGAAAAACTTTCTTTTTTCATCCAATAGCTCCTGTCCTGTCGCTCTCAGACAGACAGAGGGACGATGGGCTGATTTGGGGGTGTCTGATTGCTATGCATTGTTTAGTTTCTTTCATTAATACTGGGTGCCAGTTGAGGGCTTCAGATGAACAATAGCAGCGGCCCAGCCATGGATCAATAGTAGATTGCTGATAGTACCCCGTCCATTCTCCCCACCAGATTACTTGATAAATGGGTCGGTCCATACACAGTGACAGGCCAGGACGAGTAGAGCTCAGGTAGGCCCTGTGTCTCCTGGATATCACATGCTCTGTGTGTGTGTGTGTGTGTGCGCGCGCGCGCATGTCTGTTGTGATGTTTTTAGGTGACCCTAAATGTGAACATTTTCAGTAATTGTGTGTATTGTGTTTTTGTAAGAGCATGTGTATAAATGGGCCTTCAAAAGAACTGCTGTATTTATATTTGCGAGAGTGACCATTTCCTGATTTAGTACGAGTATATTGTGTTAGCTGTGTAAACTGAGTGATCACAACATTGGCGACGTGAATATTATAATCTCATTCTTACAAATATGGGCAGACTACATGAACTCAATCTGCATAAAAGACTTTACACCAGAAGGACCTCCAGAGGATGGACAGTGAAGGTATAACCCCACTAGAGGCAGAGCAGGGTCAACAGACCTTTCCAGAGGTTGGTTGAAGAGGGGAACAGTGCGGGTAAGAACCCACTAGTGCTGGAACAGGGCAGATGTACTCCTTTGGAGGTCAGATTCCGAGTCATTCGCAGAGTTTAAAGGAATAAACTAGAAATAAAGAGCACTGGCTCAAACAGAAGCTTTTAAAAAATCTAAGGGGAAGAAACAGAAGCGGAGAGTTCTAAAAGCAGAAACAGAACCATGCTCAGGAAGAGGAAGCCATATACTGCAACTGGTTTTGGGTTGAGGAGAAAAGACAAAAATGGGTTAGGGTTAGGTCTAGCACCACAAGTTCAGACACAAGTGTACTGTCAGAGCCCATAAAAATATCACTGGTACCTGTCACTAGTGCTGTGTCTCTGCTATAATAAACTCCTGATGAAGTCATGCCTTAACTCTTCAAATTAATTATTACTCTGTATGTGTTCACTGTTTTAATAGTTTTCGTAATGAAAGGAAGGTTCCAACCTCAGACTACAAAGCCATACAGACATGTATATTTTTAAATATATAATTATTCACAATAGAAGATGGAAAACATATCAAAATGTTAAATGTAAATGAGAAAATTTACAATATTATAAAAATTTTTAACTCATTTTGATGGCTGCAACATGTCTCAAAAATTTGGGACAGGGCCATTTTTAACATTGTGCAGCACTGCCGCTTCCTGTAACAACAAAGACTCCCAGAATATGTTGATGATATTATGTACTGTGGATCAGATATTCAAAGTCTTCAGAGTGTTGTGTTTAGAAACATTATTCTGAAATTATTCCACAACTTGTAGATGCAGCTTTTTGCACACTGGTGAACCTCTGTCCATTTCTACTACAGACAAGCTCTGCCACTCTGTTTTTTTATACCCAATCATCTTATTGATTTGTTGCCATTTAATCTATTAGTTGCAAAATGTTTTTCCACAACTTTTTTGGGATGTATTGCTAGCATCAAATTCAAAATGAGCTAAGAGTTTTCTTGAAATTATGTAGGTTCTTGTTTAAACATTTGATAAGTTTCTATGTATATTTTAATACTTATATGTGTTTATGATACTTACAAATCGAATGCAATGATGGATTATAATAATCATGATGATTATACTTTATACACCAAGCAAAGTTTTTTTTACATGTACTTTTCATGTTCCTGCCTAACTAACTGTCCAAGAGGCATAGGCACTCATAATGCTGGTGAGACTTACTCCCAGAAGGGCTTCATAACATCATCATAATAATTAGCAGTCATTTCCTTCCAAGCAATTTAGAATTTTACTGCTTCAGGTTTTTGTGAATGTGTATGTATAATGAACACTATTAACCAGTGTTACTGTGACTTTCTTTTAATGAATACACAGGACAAATAAATAAATTCCAAACTGGCAATTTATGGCAGCAACAGCAAGATGCAGTGTCAGTCTAACAGGGGTTAAAAAATTTTCTCTGTGCTGAAGAACAATATGAGTGTAGGCAAACACGAAAATTAATTCTTTGTTCCTTAGATGCTAATTATATCCTCTATTTCTGGCAAAAACATATTTTAACAGTTACCCAAGTATTTGTTTTTCCCCTGAAGCTCAACATCTACCATGGTGTCTGTAATTTGTTTGATATTTTCCATGAAATAGATGGGACTGAAACAAAGTGTAAGTTGCTATAATTCAAGGTGCTTCAGCCAAGCAGAGGCACACCAGTGGCTAGTTAATCTACTCATTGACACATTGTCCTTTGGAGCAGCTGAAGGACGGTCTTTAGACTAATGACCACACAGGATCCAGGTGTGGTGCCCATTTAAAAGAGAAACAAACAGCTCCTGGCAATGGTTATTGAGTATGTGGATGAGACATGAAAAAAAATGTGTGCATATTGAATCAAACCCACGCGTCTGTGTTTCTGAGTCACACAAAGTCACAGACACATAAACAGAATATTATTTACATATGTCCACAGATTTATGTAGATTTGTTTATATAGCATGTTTAAGAAGAACAGCTGTTGACTAAAGTGCTGTGAAGCTAAAACAATAAAACTCTACAAAATAGAACTGATATTTAAAAAGAATTAAACATGAATTAAAAACTAAATAACCACTAAGTCTAGTTTAACACTAAAGAATTAAATGGGCCGCCAAATAGGTTTTAAAAGTGTCTCATATTGGTCCTGATGTGAAGAGGCAGTTTGTTCTAAAATTTAGGGGCAGCTATGACAAATGCCTAATCTCCTGTTTTCTCCTTGTTTTAATCTGGACCTTAGGACAGTTAGGAGCATTTGCTTGGCAGACCTTAGCGACCTGTGTGCAGGGTTAGCAGATCACAGAAGGATACAATTTATGCAATGCCTTAAACACAAGCAATAAAATCTTAAAACAAATTCTAAAACTTACTGCTGCCAATATAAGAAAGCAACTGTGTGTTCTCACCTGTGTGCCAAATGTATAGCTGAGTTGCAGTGTTTTGGACCATTTGCAGTTAGCCAAGCAATGACAGACTGACACTCAAAAAAAGACTGTTACAACATTTGAGAAAAATGAAGACATGGATAACCCTTTCAAAGTCTCTGAAGCAAAGTAAGTTTAACAAGTGCTCCAAGTTGAAAGAAGCTATTTTTAACAACTGCATTTATCTGCTGGCAAAGACCACTCCCAAGTTCCTTCCAAGGGTATTTTTTTATCCTTAAAAGTCCGAGTTATGGAATTCAGGAAATGTGGGAATCATCTGCATAACAATGAAATCATATGCAATATTTTTTCTAAATTAGACAAAAGGAAAACAATTAAATTGAAAAAAAGACTGGGACAATAGGGACCCCACATGAGAACAGAGCTTTAAGGAAGATGTGTCAGGCTATTTTAACTGAAAAGCTTTTGTTTGTAAAATAACAGTTAAAGTACCATAATGCAGTTACTTTAAATGACATTTGTAATGAACCAATGGTTCACCCAAGGAATGGACCCAAATGCAGACACATGAAAAATAAGTATTTGTCATGGTCCAACAGCCCTCGCCAGGGTTATTGTGTGCGTGTGTGTATTGCTCCCTCCCCCTCTCTCGTAACGGGATAGTTTACCTCCAAGTGGTGACGAGCGTTCCCGGGAGCTGGACTGCCACTTGGATTACTGTTTTGGAAGGAGTCACTACGTGCCAGGAGGAGAAGGAGGAGACCACACCTGGGCAGCCATCACTTTATATATATATATATATATATATATATATATACACACATATATATACATATATATATAAAAAACACCCAGCAAGCCCCTGCGGGCGGTTTATCCTTCAAGCTCGGGTCCTCTACCAGAGGCCTGGGAGCTTGAGGGTCCTGCGCAGTATCTTAGCTGTTGCCGGGATCTGCTGGAGCCACTCGCCTAGCTTGGGAGTCACCGCACCTAGTGCTCCGATTACCACGGGGACCACCGTTACCTTCACCCTCCACATCCTCTCGAGCTCTTCTCTGAGCCCTTGGTATTTCTCCAGCTTCTCGTGTTCCTTCTTTTTGATGTTGTTGTCATTCGGAACCGCTACATCGATCACTACGGCCGTCTTCTCCTGTTTGTCTACCACCACTATGTCCGGTTGGTTAGCCACCACCATTTTGTCCGTCTGTATCTGGAAGTCCCACAGGATCTTACCTCGGTCATTCTCCACCACCCTTGGGGGCATCTCCCATTTTGACCTCGGGACTTCCAGGTTATACTCGGCACAGATGTTCCTGTACACTATGCCGGCCACTTGGTTATGGCGTTCCATGTATGCCTTGCCTGCTAGCATCTTGCACCCTGCTGTTATGTGCTGGATTGTCTCTGGGGCATCTTTACACAGCCTGCACCTGGGGTCTTGCCTGGTGTGATAGACCCCAGCCTCTATGGATCTTGTGCTCAGAGCTTGTTCTTGTGCTGCCATGATTAGTGCCTCTGTGCTGTCTTTCAGTCCAGCTTTGTCCAGCCACTGGTAGGATTTCTGGATATCAGCCACCTCCTCTATCTGCTGGTGGTACATACCGTGCAGGGGCCTGTCCTTCCATGATGGTTCCTTGTCTCCCTCCTCTTTCTTGGGTTTCTGCTGCCTGAGGTATTCACTGAGCACTCGGTCAGTTGGGGCCATCTTCCCAATGTATTCTTGGATGTTCGTTGTCTCATCCTGGACTGTGGTGCTGACACTCACCAGTCCCCGGCCCCCTTCCTTCCGCTTAGTGTACAGCCTCAGGGTGCTGGACATGGGGTGAAACCCTCCATGCATGGTAAGGAGCTTTCTTGTCTTGATGTCAGTGGCTTCTAGCTCCTCCTTTGGCCAGCCTATTACCCCAGCAGGGTACCTGATCACGGGCAGGGCGTAGGTGCTGATGACCCGGATCTTGTTCTTACCGTTTAGCTGACTCCTCAGGACTTGCCTGACCCTCTGCAGGTACTTGATGGTTGCAGCTTTCCTAGAGGCCTCTTCATGGTTCCCATTTGCCTGCGGGATCCCCAGGTACTTGTAACTGTCCTCTATGTCTGCAATGTTGCCTTCTGGTAGTTCGTTCCCCTCAGTTCTGACTACCTTCCCTCTCTTTGTTACCATCCGACTACACTTCTCCAGTCCGAACGACATTCCAATGTCATTGCTGTATAGCCTGGTAGTGTGTATCAGTGAATCGATGTCTCGTTCACTCTTGGCATACAGCTTGATATCATCCATATACAGGAGGTGGCTGACAACTGCTCCGTTCCGTAGTCGGTATCCGTAGCCAGTCTTGTTAATGATCTCACTGAGGGGGTTCAGGCCTATGCAGAACAGCAGTGGGGACAGAGCATCTCCTTGGTAGATTCCGCACTTGATGGTGAGTTGTGCTATGGGCTTAGAGTTGGCCTCTAGTGTTGTACGCCACATCCCCATTGAGTTCCTGATGAAGGCTCTTAGGGTCCTGTTGATCTTGTACAATTCTAGGCATTCCAGTATCCAGCTGTGGGGCATTGAGTCATAGGCCTTCTTGTAATCAATCCAGGCTGTGCACAGGTTGGTCAGTCTGGTCTTGCAGTCTCGGCTGCAAGACCATATGTATGTATATATATATATATTGAAGCGAGATCAATCAACTGCAGACCAGACAACAAACGACGGAGGCACCAGACAAGTGCAATCAAACGATGAGTTTATTAACACAGGAGAGGAACCATCAGCATATGTCTTCCTCTGACAAAAATACATTGAATGCTGGTTTTATAGCATAGAAAATTAACGCCCACACATACACGTCAACAAAGGTCAAAAATACATTGTTTACACACAAGGGTACATCATGTACATCTCTAATAACTATAAACAGACATGTAACTTCTCTTTTCTATAACACTTGCCTTTTAAGGTAATAAACTTCAAGCTTCAGGGTCTCTAAGGGCTAATAATTGACCCTCGTCATCAATCACTAAGTAGACTAAATTGCATCAGGTCTCAAAAAGAAGCAGAAGACACTGGGGCCTTCGCTCAGGCCTGCTACTAGATTAATATGTGTATTGTAAGCATGCATGCAATTAACCTGCTATATTCTCATCTTCCCTCAACATGTATCACCTGGACACTCTCACCAGTGAAGCTTAAAACCCTCTTGGATGGAACATCAACTCCAAATCAACATAGATATACGATGTGTATAAAATGAACTAAACCTGTGAATAGAATGAATGTGATGACAAACATATTCAATGCAATATGAACCCTGTAAGAAATATTACTGATAAAATAATGCTGTGAAACATGTTATTAATGCATTTATCATAAGGCAGATTATATGGTAGCAATAAAAGAATCTCTAAATCCTAACAATATACACATATACACACACATATATACAGTTAAGCCCATAATTATTCATACCCCTGGCCAATTTTGACTTAAAGTTACTTTTATTCAACTAGCAAGTTATTTTTTGACTGGAAATGACACAGGCATCTCACAAAAGATAATAAGATGATGTACAAGACGCATCATTGTGGAAAAAAATATTTCTCAGCTTTTATTTACATTTGAGCAAAAAGTATCATGTCCAGAATTATTCATACCCTTTACAAACTGTCACAGTCTCTGGGAAAATCCAAAGTTCCATACCATTCCAAATAGTCAAAGCTGTTCTAAAGCATCCTAATTATCCTGATTAATTGGAAATAGCTGTTTTAATCAACTCAACAGGTGAAAAACAGCAGCTCTCTGCAGGTGGTCTGTGGAAATTCATGGCTAAGACAAAGGAACTCAGTGAGGACCTGCAGCTGTGCATTGTGGCTGCTCACAAGTGAGGAATGGGCTACAAGGCCATATCCAAATGTTTTCAAGTTCCAGTGGCTACAGTGCAAAGTATTATTAAAAAATACAAGATGTTCCGCACTGTGGAAAATCTCAGAGGACGTTATCGGAGGCCAAAAGTGAAACCTGTGCTGGCCAGGAGAATAGTGAGAGAGGTGAAAAAGAATCCAAGGATTACCACCAAGGCCATTCTGGTGAATCTGGGCTCTGCTGGTGGCAATGTCTCAAGGCAGACAGTCCAACGGACACTGTTGGGTTCCACGGATGCAGACCAAGGAAAACGCCACTTCTCCAGGCACTTCTAAGGCATGCAAAAGCTCATTTGGCCTTTGCAAATGCTCATCTGGACAAAGAAGAAGGTTTCTGGTCTTCAGTGTTATGGTCAGATGAAACAAAAATTGAATTATTTGGTCACAATGATGTTGCCTTCATTTGGCATAAAAATGGAGAAGCCTTCAACCCACAGAACACCATCCCCACTGTCAAACATGGTGGTGGGAACCTAATGCTTTGGGGGTGTTTTTTAGCCAATGGACCATGGAACCTAATCACAGTAAACAGCACCATGAAAAAAGAGCAATACATGAAGATTCTCAACAACAACATCAGGCAGTCTGCAGAAAAACTTGGCCTTGGGAACCAGTGGACATTTTAGCACGACAATGACCCAAAACATACAGCAAACGTGGTGAAGAAATGGTTAGCAGACAACAACATTAACGTTTTGCAGTGGCCTAGCCAGAGTCCTGACTTGAATCCAATTGAGAATCTGTGGAGGGAGCTAAAGATCAGGGTGATGGCAAGAAGACCCTCCAACCTGAAAGATTTGGAGCTAATTGCTAAAGATGAATGGGCAAAAATGCCTGTGGAGACATGCAAAAAGCTGGTCTGCAATTATAGGAAGCGTTTGATTGCTGTAATAGCCAATAAAGGCTTTTTTCTATTGATTATTGAGAAGGGTATGAATAATTCTGGACATGATACTTTTTGCTAAAATATAAATAAAACCTGAGAAATATTTTGTTCCACAATGATGCCTCTTGTACATAGTCTTATTATCTTTGGGGAGACACCTGTGTCATTTCTGCTCAAAAATGAACTTGCTTGTTGAACAAAAGTAACTTTAAGTCAAAATTCGGCAGGGGTATGAATAATTATGGGCTTAAATGTATATACACACACACACTAGAGGCCAACTCCAAGCCCATAGCACAAGTCACCATCAAGTGCGGGATCTACCAAGGAGATGCTCTGTCCCCACTGCTGTTCTACATAGGCCTGAACCCCCTCAGTGAGATCATTGACAAGACTGGCTACGGATACCGACTACGGAACGGAGCGGTTGTCAGCCACCTCCTGTACATGGATGACATCAAGCTGTATGCCAAGAGTGAACGAGACATTGATTCACTGATACACACTACCAGGATATACAGCAATGACATTGGAATGTCGTTCGGACTGGAGAAGTGTAGTCAGATGGTAACAAAGAGAGGGAAGGTAGTCAGAACTGAGGGGATTGAACTACCAGAAGGCAACATTGCAGATATAGAGGACAGTTACAAGTACCTGGGGATCCCGCAAGCGAATGGGAACCATGAAGAGACCGCTAGGAAAGCTGCAACCACCAAGTACCTGCAGAGGGTCAGGCAAGTCCTGAGGAGTCAGCTGAACGGTAACAACAAGATCCGGGCCATCAACACCTACGCCCTGCCCGTGATCAGGTACCCTGATGGGGTAATAGGCTGGCCAAAGGAGGAGATAGAAGCCACTGACATAAAGACAAGAAAGCTCCTTACCATGCATGGAGGGTTTCACCCCAAGTCCAGCACCATGAGGCTGTACGCTAAGCGGAAGGAAGGGGGCCGGGGACTGGTGAGTGTCAGCACCAAAGTCCAGGATGAGACAAGAAACATCCACGAATACATCACGAAGATGGCCCCAACTGACCGAGTGCTCAGTGAATACCTCAGGCAGCAGAAACCCAAGAAAGAGGAGGAAGGCGAGGAACCATCATGGAAGGACAGGCCCCTGCACGGTATGTACCAC
Source organism: Oreochromis niloticus (assembly GCF_001858045.2). NCBI lineage: Eukaryota > Metazoa > Chordata > Actinopteri > Cichliformes > Cichlidae > Oreochromis > Oreochromis niloticus. The sequence goes on from NC_031965.2 coordinate 40,643,937, forward strand.
CGGCAGATAGAGGAGGTGGCTGATATCCAGAAATCCTACCAGTGGCTGGACAAAGCTGGACTGAAAGACAGCACAGAGGCACTAATCATGGCAGCACAAGAACAAGCTCTGAGTACAAGATCCATAGAGGCTGGGGTCTATCACACCAGGCAAGACCCCAGGTGCAGGCTGTGTAAAGATGCCCCAGAGACAATCCAGCACATAACAGCAGGGTGCAAGATGCTAGCAGGCAAGACATACATGGAACGCCATAACCAAGTGGCCGGCATAGTGTACAGGAACATCTGTGCCGAGTATAACCTGGAAGTACCAAGGTCAAAATGGGAGATGCCCCCAAGGGTGATGGAGAATGACCGAGCTAAGATCCTGTGGGACTTCCAGATGCAGACGGACAAAATGGTGGTGGCTAACCAACCGGACATAGTGGTGGTAGACAAACAGGAGAAGACGGCTGTAGTGATCAATGTAACGGTTCCGAATGACAGCAATATCAGGAAGAAGGAACACGAGAAGCTGGAGAAATACCAAGGGCTCAGAGAAGAGCTCGAGAGGATGTGGAGGGTGAAGGTAACTGTGGTCCCCGTGGTAATCGGAGCACTAGGTGCGGTGACTCCCAAGCTAGGCGAGTGGCTCCAGCAGATCCCGGGAACAACATCGGAGATCTCTGTCCAGAAGAGCGCAGTCCTGGGAACAGCTAAGATACTGCACAGGACCCTCAAGCTCCCAGGCCTCTGGTAGAGGACCCGAGCTTGAAGGATAAACCGCCCGCAGGGGCGTGCTGGGTGTTTTTTTTTTTTTACGTGTGTATGTATGTATGTATATACACACACACACACACACACACACACATACACACACACACACACACACACACACACACACACACACACATATATATATAAATATATATATGTATGTATATTGAACTGTTGCACCTTTGCCTAACTGTAAATAAATACACTGTCTTCTTTAACCCTTTAAGACCTACCATAGAACCAAGTCCACCAGAGCTTATATTATATTTTTACATGCTGTAGTGCCATTTTTGGGAGCATTTCAAGTTGTTATACATCAATACAACCATTATAGCCCAAATTCTAATAATATGTATGGATTAAGTGCATAGTAATTAAATAAATTGCAAAAAAGTGCAATAAACTACAAAAAAATTGAAAATCGTTTTTGTTTTTTTAACATATATTTCTAGTTAGAGAAGTGTAGGAGGTTTATCCCTCAAAACTGTAAATACAAAAAAGTTGTACAAAATAGTTTCCCACCACAGGAAATTTATTTTGAGTGTCTTCATAGTTTTATTTTTGAAATACACCAATTTTTATATACTGCAGGAAAAACGAAAATAAATATTATAGTGCAAATTTGCAAAAAAGCAGCTTATGCATCAAAATAAACTATTTCCAGCAGTGCAATATGAGTCCAAAGCATCCCAGAAACGACACAGAAAGTCATAAAGTCAAAGATAACTTTTAAAAACACCAGTACAGGCTCATGATGCCCTGATGGTAAAAAACTACATTTCCGCGAAAATGACGTCACTTCTGGTTTCAGGCAGGTAATGGCGGACATGCGAAAGTTCGCACTGACGTCTATTCCAACCTAGGAAGTGTTATGAACAGCTGATCGGATCAGCAAAGCGTGTTTCTGGAATATTATGTTTTTGTTGCTGCAAGCGCTTTTTATGCAGTTTTTGCAAAGCTATATGAGGAAGGAAACTGTGACCTAGGACAAGCTGATGGCATGAGATGTAAGTACAACTCCTCCGGTTTCATATGCAAAAAAAATTATTGTGCTAGCTTACGTCGTTGCAGTGCTACCGGGATTTAAAAATAGTTATGCAAAACAGAGCGTGCCCGCTCCGACCGGTTTTAAAGGGTTAAAGTAGTCCTGCATACGAGTCCTGTTTTCCACACCTTCCCTGACAGTATTTACAAGGATGTTTATTTTTTTGATAACCGAAAAAGTAGTTTTTATTGAACAATATTAAGCAAGTAGTGTGATGAATAATATTGCATTGGTCTGACGTGTTTATATTGATGTACCTGTAGGGACAACCCCAGATAAAGCAGTTATTGAACTCAATTTAATATTCCTTTTACACATAAACCAAATTGTCCAAAATGCTGCCTCTCAAAGGGTTTGAAGTCTGGGGCAGAGCCAAAACATATGACTGTGGTCAGCTGGGCCGTGTCCACACCTGGTACATAATGAATCTGCGCCAGGATACAGTCTTGCTGTTCTACTTTGAAATAAGTGCAATCTGTGCAGTTCCATGTCTGATGCAGATTGACGAGGAATGAATTCTTGTGATTGCAGCCTTCCAGGCATCATCTATAAAGAGTTACCCCAGTTCTTCTTCCCATACGTTTTTCAAATGGCTAAGTGATTGAGACACAGAATCCTCAATCTTGCCATTTATGGCTGACGCCAAGCCCTTATGCACTGGATTCATGTCCAAACATTCATCAATTCTTTTTTTGTTTTTTAGAAAAAACAAAAAAATTGGTCTTTGCATATCTGCGTACTTGTAGATACCTGAAAAAGTCAGTTTGTGGGACATCAAAGTCTCTTTTCAAGTGATCAAAAGAAATGACATTGCCTCTTTTAAAAAGGTCCTTTGCACATGTTATGCCTCTCCGGTGCCACCATTGAAATGATGGATCTATCAAAGATGGGGCGAAATGAACACTGTATAGGAGATGAAATTAGTGCCTGTCTGCATTTAAAATGAGTCCTAAGTTGGAACCATATCTTTAAAGAGCCTCAAACAACCGTATTGCTCTCCAATGACATTTGCTCACTGGTAAAGGGCTGCACATCAAAGAGCTAAGTGAGACCGGATTACAAGAGTGTTGTCCCAGGTGGACCCAGTCTGGAGATTCAGGGTCTGATAAGTCTGTAAAGTATACAACAACTTATAAATGTTGGTTGCCCAGTAATAAAAAAAAGAAAAAATAAAGAAAATTGGTTAAAGATAGCCCACCATCCTCTTTCTGTCTTTCTAAATACTCTTTCCTAATTCTTGGGATGTTTTTGTTCCAGATGAACATAGAATATACAGTTGTTTGATTCTTTTAAAAAAAAACATTTTAGAAATAAAGACGGGTAAGATTTGGAACAAATATAAAACCTAGGCATAATTGTCTTCTTTACTGAGTTGATTCTTCCTACAAGAGAGAGGGAGGTTTGGCCACCTTTTCATAACCACTCTGACCTTGTTTAATGCATTAGTGCAGTGATTCTCAAAGTGTGTGGCGCGGCCCACTGGTGGGGCACAGAGTTCTGACAGATGGGCCGCAAATTACCTGGCAAAAGAATCATGCGGAACTAATGTTTAACATTGGAATCACTTTTACAGTGGAACAAAGAAATTTGAGGCAGTTATCTTAATAATATGCACATCTGCTGCATCCACGTGTGTAAGTCGACAGCCGCAATAAAGAAGTGTACCGAAAAGTGCGAACATGTGGTCGGGTCTGTCGTGCATTGTTTACAGTGGTGCTGAAACCAAGGATTGGGGCATGAGAAACCCGACCACATGTTCCCACTTTTCAGTACACTTCTTTATTGTGGCTGTTACCATACACATGCAGCTGCAGCTTTTTGGCTACAGCCTATACTCATCAACAACAACAGGACCGAGTTCATTCTGTTTTAAGCCAGCAAGGCGAGTTTGGGGATGCAGCTGAGGTGGGTCCGTCTCCCCCGCAGCCTCGCCGCAGCCCATGCCAGCTCTGCAGATAAAACAGGGTCAGTAAATTATATAATTTCCATCTCTTTTCACAAGTTTCTGGATTTCTTTTTTAAAATAAGACTAAGGCTGAACTTTATTTTTCCATGTTTGACAATGTTCACATTCTTTTTAACTTGTTGCTTTTTGAAGAAGTGGTGCAGACTAATGAATAAGTCTAGTGACAACAGTTACAAATAGTTGTTTGAAATGAAAGTTGTTTGTTTAAAACAAAAATTACTGAAGGATTCATTGTGAATGAGTTTATTATCTAAATAAAGTTGCAGCTAGGCTTTTCTGTTATTTTTTTGTTTGGAAGGGGCGTGAAAATATTTCTACCTGTCATGTGGGGAACGATGTAAAATTTGAGAACCACTAGCATAGTGATTAAATAAGCATAAGCTTAATTAAATAAGCAATTGTAAGTTACACAAATGCCCAAGTACCCAAAATTATTTTTATTGACTGTGACAGAGGAGCTATTAAAAGTAGTTTGCCGAGCTTTCTCATTGATTGGTGAATAAAACACTTTTGGATAAGTTTAGTCTGTAGCCAGATACTTCCCTAAATTTTTTAATAAGGTTTAGAGCATTTAGATCATGGTGCTTGGTTTTGAAAGAAAGAGGAGGTTGTCCGCATAAAGGGACAATTTGTTCACTTGCCTATTTGTAGTCCCTCATCTTTATTGACAAAGGTTCAACAGCGATATCAAATAGTAGGGGGCTCAAGGGCAACCACTAGGGATGGGTACCGGTGTCCGGTGCCATGATGGTACCAGTGTCTGGTGCCATGATGGCACTGGTTCTGACATAAACGGTAGTAACCAGACCGAAAAGCAGCGCACATTTCGGTGCTTTATTTCGGTGCTTTTTTTTTTCCTGAGCCAGTTCTAGCCAATCATTTTACGTTTCCGAGGATAGTAGGCGGGTCCAGGTACGTGCGTTCTTTTAGAGCAGAGCTACAGATTAAAAATGCCCAAGGCGAAGCGATCAAAAGTCTGGCTGTACTTCGCAGCAAAAGATGGAAACTTTAAGTGCTTTAAGCTGATACTGTGATACTGTCAAAGGAGGTAACACCTCAAATCTGATGAAACACCTGGCGACGCATAGCATTTTTTTTTAAAGCTGAGAAATGCGCCGTGTTTGATAGCTTGCTGCGAGACCTCATACCATGCACATCTACTGCGGGTGTGGTGCCTGTTATCGGACCCGGAGTTAGCAACATCCCCCAAAAACCCGAAGAGTAGAGTCCTGGCCCCTAACCCTGTCAGCGTAGCAGAAATGATGATGGATGATGATGGCAGCAGCAGCCGTTCTTCTCTGCGTGAGTAGCTTCATGTTGTTTGTGTGTAATTAACGTTGAGTACGCTAACCACGTTATTACATTAATGCATATAAGGTGAACTAGCAAACACCGTCGTAGTTACATGCGGCTGTCTTCTTGTTTGACGGCAGATACTCCTTTCACCTTGGACAAAAAGGCTAAAATGACCAAAGAAAAAGTGTAAAACAGTTAAACATGAGAGGTTTTTGGACAAAGTTTGTGTTTTTTCCATTGTTTAAGCACTGCTTCCAGCCAACAGTGAGACCATATATGCCCTATAGCTGAAGAAAAGGCTAACATTGTTATCTTTTTACAAAAAAAAAAACAGCCCAACATGAGAGGTTTTGGAGCAATTTTGTGTTCTCCATTCTTTAAGCACCGGTTTGAGCACCGTTTAAGCACCGGCACCGTTTCAAAAGTACCGGTTTGGCACCGGTATCGGATAAAACCTAAATGATACCCATCCCTAGCAACCACTGTCCCGTACCACATGAAAGAGAAGACATGACCTCATTGGTTCGTACGGATGTTTATGCTGTTGCATACAGAATGGTAAGCCAAGAACAGAAGACTGAACCGAATCCAAACTTTTATATATTCCATTCTGTCAAACGTTTTGTTGTGCATCAAGAGAAATGAACACTTCAGGTTCAGTATTATTATATTGATAGAGTACAATGAAGACACGTCGCATATTGCTGGATATCTGCCTGCCACAAAGCCCGTCTGGTCCAGGTGAATAAATTTGGGAAGAACACCTTCAAGTCTGTGTTGGGATTTAGAGATTCTTTTATTGCTATCATATAATCTGCCTTATGATGAATGCATTAATAACATGGTTTACAGTATTATTTAACAGTAATATTGTTTACAGGGTTCATATTGCATTGAATATGTTTGTCATCACATTGACCTTTCTATTTACAGGTGTAGTTATGATCATTTTATACACATTGCATATCTGTGCTTGTTTAGAGTTGATGTTCTATCCAAGAGGGTTTTAAGCTTCACTGGTGAGAGTGTCCAGGTGATACATGTTGAGGGAAGATGAGAACATAGCAGGTTAATTGCATGCATGCTTACAATACACATAAATCTAGTAGCAGGCCTGAGTGAAGGCCCAAGTGTCTTCTGCTTCTTATTTGAGACCTGCGCCAATTCAGTCTACTTAGAGATTGAGGACGAGGGTCAATTATTAGCCCTTAGAGGCCCTGAAGCTTGAAGTTATTACCTTAAAAGGAAGGTGTTATCAAAAAGAGAAGTTATGTCTGTTTATAGTTATTAGAGATGTACAAGATGTACCCTTGTCTGTAAACAATGACTGTACACAATGTATTTTTGATCTGTATTTGACGTGTATGTGGGGGCGTGATCCTCTATGCTATAAAACCAGAACCCAGTGTATTTTTGTCAGAGCAAAACAGGCCATATGCTGATGGTTGTTCTCCTGTGTTAATAAACTCATCGTTCGATTGCACTTTTCTGGAGCCTCCGTCGTTTGTTGTCTGATCTGCAGTTGATCGATCTCGTCTGCCAGCTAGAACTTTTGCCAGAAACTTATGTTACCTTCCCTTAAGGGGTTTAGGCGGTGAGGGGGAAGTAACAAAAAGTGTCCGGGTCAGAAAAAGGAGACAAGGAGGCAAAAGGGTTAACTTAAAGAGTTTTATTAAAGTTTCTATTAATACTAACGAAAAGAGACGGACAAGCCGCTCTCACCATTTAAAGAAACAAAAGAAAAACCCAAGCGTTGGTCGATGAACTGAAAATTAAGTAAAAAAAAAAAAAGAGCAGCTCACTAGTTGCAAACACACCAAACGCACAGCTTGCTATTTGCAACAGAACACCCACAGCTCACTAGCTGCAAACATCAAACACACCGCTCAGTAGCTACAAACACACAGCTCAGTAGCTGTAACCATTCACATGGCACTCTGGCCCAGAGCTCACCTGTCCCTGGGCCTAAATCCCTTTAATTACTGATGTGAGTCAGCTGTGTAAAAGAGAAAGGCGGCACCTCAGGCAGAAGAGATTGAAGGACACGCCCACACAGGCACCTTCAAGAAAAGGCCCTGCCAGGGCCGTAACACCCCTCCCATAAATACAAACCCATAGTTTGTCAAATGATTACGATAACCAAACAATTAAGTCCATAACTGTTTCATCACCACATTGCAGCCTTTCCACCTACTAAACCCCATAGCAACGGTTAGGCATTTCCTGCGGAAGCTGCCGACCCCATCTCAATGGGTTCAAAATACTGACTGAGGGTGGCCGCAGACCTCAAACAATGTCCCATGTGATAGCCAGGGCTTTTTGAGCCATCACATGTGAAGAACACAGCAGGCAGTCAGAAGACCTTACTGGAACAGTTTTCAGGTGGTTCCTCAGGTCAGGGGTACAGGCATGTTTGTTAGCAAGGGGTGCAGGTCTGAGTGGTGGTTTTATACATGATCTGTCCCCTGCAAGTCATTTGAGGACCTGAGAAATGGTCAGCCAGCGGCAGCTCAGGTTAGTTGCAAACACACCAAATGCACAGCTTGCTAGCTGCAACAGAACACCCACAGCTCACTAGCTGCAAACATCAAACACACCACTCAGTAGCTACAAACACACAACTCAGTAGCTGTAACCTCAGGAGCTCACCTGTCCCTGGGCTTAAATCCCTTTAATTACTGATGTGAGTCAGCTGTGTAAAGAGAAAGGCGGCACCTCAGGCAGAAGAGATTGAAGGACACGCCCACACAGGCATCTTCAGGAGGAGGCTCTGCTAGGGCCGTAACACTTACAATCACAGCACAGCAGGCTAACTGGATGGTATGACTCGCATAGCAAGGGATCTTTTGATTTTTTAAGGAGAAGTGTAATAGTTGCTTGTGTCATAGTTGCAGGTAGGGCCTTCTTGTCTAAAACCTCCCTGAAGAGTTTTAATAGTAAAGGGACTAATTTAGGTGCAAACTTCTTTAAAAACTAGATGGGAAGACTTCTGCTTTAGCCAATGGAGTAACCGGTCATGTCGAGGAGTCGCTCTCCACCTTCCCTTTTGGTTATCCCTTCTCAACTCGTTATCTTGGATTGTTTTCTGCTCACTCAACATTGAAAGGGTTATAACCCCTAATAGGCCTTAAGGGAATGGGGAAATATGCCAAAACAACAAGATAGAAGCACTTCGACTGCCAAAGCTAACTCTCAGCCGGACCAAGCTGATGCTAGCAACAACGCAGCGACTAGTAAAGACTCGGAGATACTCCAGCTATAGTAAAGCTAAAAGCAGAGATTCAGAGGACAGCAGACAAAATATGGACAAACTGAGCCAGGAATTAATGGCAAGCAGGAAAAAGTTGGTGACAAAATGAACAGCAAGCTGGATAACATTGCCAGGGACATACAGTGCCTATCGGAGCGGGTGGATGAGGCGGAGTTCAGGATCACCCAGCTGGAGAGCTGGGCTGAAGAGGTGACCACGGCCATGTGCACGAGTCTGAAGGAGTGGAAAAGTGTTCAGCAAAAGATTGCTGACCTGGAATCAAGGTCACAGAGAAACAATATCTGTCTATCGGTTTGTCGGAGGGGAAGAAATGAACCCGGTTCCACAATTCACTGATATCTTTTGAAGACCCACCTGCAAATACTGGAGGATTTGACCTGAAAATTCAACGCGCACATCGCTTGCTGGCAAGTAAACCCCTACCGAGGGCACCTCCGAGACCTGTCATCATCAACTTTCAGGAATATTCAGAAAAAGACATGGTCCTGAGAGAAGCACGGAAAAGGAAAATCAAAGTAGGTTCCAGCTTCATCTATTTTGACCATGATTATCCATCTGAAATTGTCAAAAAAACCGCAAAGAATACACAGCCATAAAGAAGCTGCTCAAAAAGAAAAACATTCGTTTTCCCCACACTACCTACCAGATCGTTACATGGAGAAACCTTTTGAATACAAGTGTGTTGATCCACACAGGTGTGCACGCAGGTGCACACACGGGTGTTCACAGACACAAACTACACCTTTCTTGGCTGCTACCTCAAAGCACATTGTGCGCTGTCAATCTTCCATTGTCAGGAGATTTCCTGTATTGCAACTCAGGTCAGAATAAAAACGCTTAGACAGGTTTAACGTGTACACGGGTGAGACTCAGGGAGACTCGCGCCTGCAGTAAAAGGAGCCTTTATTCATAGCTCTTTCATAGCACGTACAGGAAGAGATAAAATAGAACTGTGCTGCGTGCAGGCTTCCTGTGGAGTCTGCACAGAGTGTAACTTCCCCATTTAGGAGTCTGCACAGAGTGTAACTTCCCCATTTAAGCTGAATACTGAAAGAGCAAACACATTTAGATATGAAATGTACTTTTAAGCATAACATAATAAAAATCCCCAAATCCTGAAAAATCTCTTAACATTCCCTCCTGTTGTACATATGTATATGTACAGTTCATAGCTTATTGTATCAGTCTATGGCCACTTGTAAACATTTAGCCAAGTCTGTCTTTAGCCAAGACATCATAAAATAGTGGGTTTTGTGAGTATGTTATATCCAAGTGTCTATCTCATCATCATCTTCTTCATTCTGTGATAGGGTGATGCAAGCATGAATTGAAGCAGTTACCATTTTGATACCATGTTCTTCAAACAAGGTATGACACATGAAGTGAAAGACACAATAACAGTAAAAGAACACCAACAAAAACAAGTCCTTTAATCAGCAGGGACTTCCAAGAGCCGCTTAAAAGCCACGTAAGCCAGTCTTCTGTGTTTGTGCATAGTCTCGTTGTTGTGCATCCCGAAGTTGTCTGAGTGTTTTCAGTCATGTTCGATGAGTGCACTTTATCTGGAATGTATGTGCACATGTGTTGTTAAAGAGGACACATAGTCCTCCTTTCTCGGCGAGAATCATGTCCAATGCTACCCTGTGTTGCATTACTGCAATGCGCAGAGCGTCAATTTCTTGATTCTGTTCGTCGTCGATATTACATGAAGCATTCAGAAAAAGTCCAAACGGTAGTTCAGAGTCTCTATCCTTAAAGCGTGTTTTCCTACCCCCACCCATGGGAAGAGTGCGTGAGTAACTTTTTATCTGTCAGTCCAAAGTTGAATTCCTCTGGGACATCGGAACCCCACACAGAATCATGCTGCTTGAGGTCCGGGGTACTTCGTCTTCTCCTTGTTGTTGACGTTGAAGTTGACGTGGCGTCCATGGTTATCTTGAAAGTAGAGCTGGGCGATATAAGATTTTTTCATATCACGATATGTTTTTTCATCTCAGGCGATAACGATATTATCACGATATAAGCCAAATAACTATATTTGTAAGATTTAAATGTGCCGTTGCTCACAAGTAAAATGGAAATAATCAGCGCCTTGTTTTGATTTAAATATTTATTTCCATAATAGTTCAACAGGGTAGATGTACTTAAGGAACATGAATTCAGTTTCAGATAAATAAAGGCAAATATTGCAAACTACACAAAAAGCAGCCGCTAAAGCGTTTAAGTTTCAAAATAGAACAAACAAACAGACTAAATGTCAATTCCACTTAGAAACAAAATATTAATTCTAAAATAAATCTTAGTTTGTTTTACAGAAGAACAGACAAAATTGACTAACTTTGTCAATATCAAATAAAGTGAGAACTAAAAGGAATTTCTCAATCTCTCCTTGTTGTATAGCTTAGCTTTTCAAACAGTTTTAACAGTTACTTTAGTCTGACAAAAGCCGAATGACGAATTAGCACTTTCAGTCAGAGACTGAGCATGCACCGGTTTATTGTATTTCCAGACTTGCTTTCGGCACAATTTACAGTGCGCGCTACTCTGTTTTTTGTCAGACTTGAAATAGCCGAAATACCTTCACACTACGGAACTTCTGTGGCCCTTCCGTTCGACAAGCTCTCCGGCATTGGACCATCATCTGTTTTTTCTTTGGTAACCTTCGCTCACGCTCTCGGTTGATTTTTCTCTAGTCGGCAAACTCCTTTCCTTCATTACCCGGGCAGCCCGGCTGCAAAACAAATACACATGTGCGCCTTGGCACTTGTGCTGTACGTAACAAGTCACGTGACGTGACGCTGCGGCTGTGATTGGTTCGACTCTGCGCTACTTAATTTGGATTGGCTGTTCTTTTTTTTTTTAAGAGGACAAGAGAGATGAGGCCTATCGCAATAGTTTATTTTTCTATCGAGAAAAAGTTATTTCGCATACATATCGTTATCGTTTTATCGCCCAGCTCTACTTGAAAGTGTGGTCAGATATGAAAATGGAAGCGCACTAACCTGTCCAATTCCCAGGATGGATAAATAGCCCGCAAGGCCATTCCTTGCACCAATAGGTGCCATTCGAGATGTTGCTGCTCTTCACTGGCCCTCCAGGAGCGTGCGTCTGTACTGCTTTGCAGTTGGTGGTGTTTCCCATTGGCGTGGATCCGTTCTCTTGGTGGTAGCATAGGCTGTGGCTCAAATTCCCATTGTTTTCAAGAAAGACTGGGAATGATTTAGCCTTACTTCTGTGTTTCACTTCAGGTCAACCCAGAACCATTCGTCACATGTGCCATTTCGTAGTCCTATCTGGAGAGGTTCCTCATGGTTGACCACGATTCCCTGGAATTGATACCCAAGGCTGGCGTAGCTTGCGGCACACTTTGCCTGAATTATGTCCATTGCCTTCGCATACAAGGTGGCGTACTGTGTCGTTGGGGGCATATAGGAGCAAACATAGCAGTCTTTTCTGGGTGTGCTGTCATGTATATATCGATACCATGCGTTGTTCATCCACGGGTGAATGTGGTCTTGTGTCATGTCACGAAGATGTGAGTTGTCATGTGTCCATCTTATCTGCAGGTGGTGTTGTTCATCCTTTTTCTGTCGGGTGAGTGTTAATAAACTCACCAGGAGTGCAACATTAGCCACTAGGAGGACGAGTGTCTTTCATGATGACCAGACACACCTGTGACCTCTGATGAGTAGACTACCGGCAAGAAGAAGAGGGCGGGGTTACACGATCAGCCCTCCCTCCACCAATAGATCACCAGGAGTTAGGGGTGTCGGCGTCTAAACGTTTAGGTTGTCACTCACTTTTTTGCAGTGGCTTTGATGGATCCAGGACGGTCTTTCTGCTATTTTGCAGGCACTAGGTGTGGTGAGTAGCACTTGATAAGGACCTTCCCACCTTGGTGAACTCCAATTTTTCCTTTGGAGTACTTTGATCAGGATCCATCACCTGGTTTCAACCTGCAAGACACTGGAGAGATGTCACTCGGCAGTTGGTTGTTTAGAACAATCTCTTTATTTTCAAGTAATTTAGTCATCCATTCGGCTAGTGCAGTTTCTCTTATTGACTTATCTATGGGCTCACTTGCAATTGGTTAAATGGTCTACTGTGAATGATTTCAAAAGGTGTGAGTTTCTGAGAACTTTTGTGTCAGTCTCACCCTGTTTCTTCATGCATTTTCTCAGTCTCCGTTTTATTGTGCCGTTAGTTCTGACAATTTCCGAAATTTTATCTACACCCTCCCTCCTGTTGACACATGATTGTGTGTGTCAATAATGCTGCTGATGTGTAGGAGTATGGTAGTATGGTTTGCCATTACAAGTCATCAAATCATTTTCTAGCCGTGCTCCACATTTAACCACTTCTTTTGTTCTCTAGTTGGTGCGGCTTTCTGTTCATTTATAAGCACATCAAGTGGTATTTGCATTGAGGAGTCAGGCATTATGTGTCTATAGTTTGTTGTGCTGCTGCTTTTGCGGCTTGATCTGCGAAGTTATTGCCTTCAGTGACCTCTGAGTAGCCTTTCTGGTGTGCAGCACATCTACATAATGCTAACTGTTTTGGCAATATTATCACTTCCAACAGTGCCTTCAAAGATTTCCGTGTTGCAGTTGGGTTAGGGGAACAGGCACGTATGACAGCCGTGAGTTCTGCACTCTGTGCAGAGTGTGAGGAAGTTAGTGCTTTGCTTCTAAATTGTGTCTACTGTGGTTACCGCATAACCTACACAGTTCCGCCCAAGGCTATTTTTGGACGCTGAACCGTCTACAAAGATATTAACAAAACCAGCCTGTGGGGTGCTGTGAGGTCAGTGGGTGATACAGCATACAGCAATTCTGATGTGTGACAGTGAAAGCAAAATGCCTACATAGGAAAGTTGTCTGGCATGTGTCAAACTTCTGAGTTAGGAAAAACCTTGCATTGCTTACAGTTCATAGCTCACAGCTCTAAAACTAGGTATCAACAATCTATGCCCAAATCATTATGTGTCACTGTGATCACAAGTATGATCACAAAGTTGTTTTCCAAACTTACTAAGCAAACAAACAAAACAAAACAAATTGCCTATGGCATCAAGGTTTTGCGTTCATATTAATTGAGTGTAAGCTGCTTCATTGCAAGTGTTTATTGCAATAAGGTTCATGCATCTTATCACTGAGTTCTAAATTCAACTATCTCTTCTGACCCTTCCAAAAATAATTTCACACATAACAATTTGAGTATGTGTTGTCTGTTCATTAATATAGTTGTCAATTATTTCTGTCATTATTTTGCCTTCTTTTGTTATGACATGGCGGACATCTCTAAACAATCATGAGTTCAGCCTTCAGTTTCAATCCAATTATACCCTGTATTCTCGCACTCGCACTTTCCCAATTAATCTATGCTTTGACGCTGTACTCAAGGTTCCAGGTTGAGAAATCCACCTGTATCGACACACTAAAGCATACAATTAAAATCATTTTCATTACTTTGAGTGTGAGAAGTTGTCATTTACATTACTTTTCTTAAAACATTCATTCGCTTCATCTTCTTAGAGTTTAACTCGTCTGTTTCTCTCTGTGAGCTGTCTTGACACACCACAGGCACACATATTTCCTGTTTCTGCAGACTAATCGAACTCTTTTGTTTCTCTTTGTTTCAATTCTATAAACCCTCTTGTTCTATAATCTTGATCTAATACCACACCTTTAGTCACGCTCACACTTCTAAATAGAGCCCTTTCAGACATCAGGATCATCACACACACTGCCTTTTCTCTCAACTTCCACTCGTTCACTCACTCTACTATGACCTTGTGTGTTATTATTACTTATTTTATTATTTTTGTACAATCACACCCAATCACTCAAAACCTACTACTCACAGCATTCACACAGTTAAAATCACTCAATATGCTTTCATCGAGTATTTCAGACATGCTTTTCAAGATATATAGAGGTCACTCACTGTACATCCACATAATGAATTCAAACTCTATTTATACAATTGTAGTGAGCAAAACCAGCATCTCCATCCGCGTCACCGCTCCTCATTAGCTTGGTGTGTCCACATATTTATTTATTCAGCTTCTCAATCTTGTAGCTTTAGCTGTTGTATACAGGGTTTGGCTCATTAGTTGTTAGTATAGGTTGCTCTTCATCTTAACAAGTCTCATCTAAGATGACAGGTTTACAAGCAGGTCAAGTGTCTCTATGCACCTAATTAGTGTGTTATTTCCTTATTTTCTTCATCTCATATATCATTGTACTGAGTTGAGCAAACTTGATACTTTTAACAATCATCCACCTCACATCATAACTGACTGAGGTGCTTTTCTTATTAATAGTATGTCATTATTAATGTTATCATTGTATTTTTTATAACAGCAATAGTATATTAGTATATTAGTTATATTTTATATGTATCCATCATGGGTCTGTGTGAATCTGCAGCTTCACACCTTCCCAAGTGGAGACAGCACAATAACATGTAACATTTAGGTGTTTTGATCCAGGTGTTTTGTTTGTTTTTCTTCCCCCCCCCCCCACCCTTCTCACATCTCTTCTCCCCTCTATTTTCTTTCTCTCCCTCTCTTTCTTTCATTCTTTCTCCCTGTCCTATCCCCCAGTCATGTCTGTCCCGTCTGTAACAACCGAAATCAAATCAAATAAATACATAATTATAATAAAGGTCAATCAAATGGACCAATATGGCATGATGATCCAACTGGTAAAGTAAAGCCGCTTGGCATCTTTCTTGGCCTTCAGACAACAGTTCTGATGGCTAAAGATCCAAACGGGACAGGCAAATTAAAAAAAAGAAAGAAAAACATTCGTTTTCAAACTCCGTTCACAAAAATGAGGATTCATTGAGAGTCGGGCACGCGCATATACAAATGCGCCCAGGATGTCTACTGCGAGCTGAGGAGATGCGGATTTCAGGTCGGGCCCACGGTCCCAGAGGAGGAAGATCAGCCGAATGCAGTGTCATGACTTCGAGAGCTTCTGGGCTGGCATTCAGCGATAGGCAACGGTCACACCGCGGCAATGAGAGCAAAGACTAAGCTACAGGGTTTCCAGAGAGATCTAGTCATTTAGTTTTAACGCGGAACCTCCTTTCGACTCCTTCGTGGCCTCACTTCATTCACCAGCCAGGTGGGAGAGTCGGTACTCCGTTTATTTCTTATATGTTGGACTTTAGGATGGTGGTGTTTATGTCTATAGACACAGTTACTTTCCTTTCCAGGCCCTCTCACTTTGAGAGGCTTACCCCCCGACCCACCAGCGGGGTCCTTGTTGGGGAGCAAGAGTCTCCTCTAGTTCAGGAAGTCAGTTCTTCATTGTTCCCCCTATCTCTGTTTTGCTATGTTTTCGGGGCCACTGTTCCAGTTTCACTTGTTTTTACTGTCTTGTTCAATGTTGGATATTTAAAAATAGCCTCCCTGAATGTTAAATTCAATCCTCTTAAAAGAAAAAGAGTTCTGGAGAAATTGAAAAAAGATGGCTCACAGGTGGCTTTTCTACAGAGACACATTTGTCAAAAAGGAACAAGCTAAAGTAAAATTTACCAGATATTCCACTTTTTTTTTTATGCACCTGTAGCAATAGCAGAAAAGAGGAGTAACAACTCTTATTTCTAACCTATTAAACTTTGATCTCTTGATGAGGTTGGTGACAAGGAGGGCAGATATCTAATTGTCAAAGGGAGAGTTAATAATGTTGTGATCACAGTTGCTAATGTGTATATTCCTCCCGAATGTGATAGAAATTTTTTAAGTATTTTTTAGATGCTTTAATTACAGTGGGCGAAGGTATCTTAATCTGTGGTGGAGGCTGGAATACTATTCTAAACTTCTCCTTGGATACGACAAGTTGTAAGAGACAAAAAACATATAGATCAAAGGATCTTAATATTTTGATGAAAGGGACTGGTCTGTTTGATGTTTGGAGAGCCGCCATCCTAAAAGTAGGGATTATCCATGCACCAAGTTCATATTAGACTTGATTTCTCCTGATGAAAGTTGTGACCACATAGCGTAAGGAGTGTACAATTGTTACTTCAGATTTATGAGATCATAATATCAGTTATTTATCTGTTCAATTGTCAAGTTTTGCAAAATTTACAATATGGAGACTAAACTTAGGTATCCTCAATAAAAGAGTCTACTATAAAGGAGGAAATAACCAGTTGCATAGGAGATAGTAATGATGGTCAGGTTAAGCCGATTGTGGTGTGGGACACGGTTAAGGCAGTGATGAGGGATAGACTGATTTCAAGGGCGGCTCATCTAAAAAAAGCTAAAAGGGCAGCATATGATGATCTTGAAAAAGAACTGAGAAACCTAGAAATCAACTACAACAAACGGCAAAGATCAAAGCTTGGTCAACAAATTAGAGTAAATAAAACAAGATAAAGTATTAGTGCAGAAGAACTGGAAAGAGATTAAGATTCTGCAAGCAATCCCTTTACGATCAGGCCCGAAAGCAACAAAAATTCTAGCTAGGTGGCTCTGGAAGCAGGAATTAAAGCATGCTGTCCTTGGGATGAGGGACTCCTCTAACGGTAACTTGTTTATGACCCACAGTTTTAATGACTACTACCAATCGTTGTATTTGTGTCCAGCTCCAATAGCAGAAAACGTCATTATCGATATTTATCGTCTGTAGATCTTCCTTACAGAATGAGCCTTATGCGCACATATAACTAGAGAAGAATTAGATACTGCAATCAGTAACTTAAAAGCGAATAAGTGCCCTGGTAGTATCGATTACCAAATGAGTGTTACAAATATTTAAAGAGGAACTTGTGCCTACTTTACTCAAATCCTTTAACTGGACCCTCGATAATGCCGAAATACCTCATCCTGGCGTGAGGCGGTAATATCTGTCCTACCTAAAGAAGGTAAAATAAGAATACTGCAAATCTTACTGCCCCATTTCTATTTGAACGTAGATTATAAATTATTTACCTCAATAATCTCTAAAAGACTAGAAGTCCATTTGCTGGATACATGATAATGAATACATGAGATCAGACAGGCTTCATAAAAGGCACCAAACACATGACAGTATCAGAATACGCTTCATATTATAGAGAAGCAAAGAATCACAACTGAGTATGTCATGAACCGAAGTTCAGTACACAGCTGGACCAGAAGCAGAGACAATAGCACAGGAGTACAACAAATAAGCTTTATTTAACTAAAGGTGTCCCGGAAGGGTCAAAGGAAACACGCAAGAACTAGAAAAACCAGGGACCGGAGATGAGTTACGCAGAAACGCCGTTGGACTGTGGAGGCTGCAACAGAAAGAGGAGAGAGTTACTGGGGAGTGGGGAAATAACAGCATGCGTGGGGGAGAGTGTTAGTCTTATGGTCAAGGCGGGGCCGTGGTAACCGGAGGGAGGCGTGAGGGTCCACGGGGGAGCTCCAGGAAGTAGAGGTGATAGGTACCGGTAGTGATCAAAACTCCAGCGGGCAGGAGGACAGGCAGGAGGCTCAAAAACACGCCGAGTGTTACCTGAGCGCACAAGGAAGGATTAGCGTTAGTTCCAGAAAATGGATTTTCACACCGCCTTCCGTGGGTGTACGTTACCGCTGAGAGGCGACTAACGGATGGCGTGGAGCAGCTGGCTGGGCTGGATTAAATAGTCCACCTGATGATCGCCTGGGATGGGATGCAGGTGTGGAGTTGACAGCCACACCCGTGGGCGTGGGCATCCCATCAGCTCCTCGGACACCGGGCCGAGGACCATGACAGGTATGGCATTAGTAAGCCTAGATGCAGAAAAAGCTTTTGACCGGGTCACCTGGCCCCTTCTTTATAAGGTACTAGAGCATCTAGGCTTCCAACAAGCTTATTAAATGTATACAATCACTATATAGTAACCCATTGGCCAGGTTAAAGATCAATGGACATCTATCCTCTAGTTTTCAATTGAATAGAGGCACCGGCAGGCTGCAGGCCAGCCCCTCGCTCTTTGCTCTTACTACCTCCAGAATCCTGATATGTCACTGAGCTCATGAGCCGAGCTCATGTCAATCTGAAGGTTTGGGTCCCTGTCTGGTTATAATTTAATATCACTAAAACAAGTCCTTACTATTAACTATTCTCCATGCAATTCAATAAGACCAAATATAAGTGATAAGAGATTTTTTAGGATTGGGATTTTTATTATGTTATGCTTAAAAGTACGTTTCATTATCTAATGTGTTTGCTCTTTTCAGTATTCAGCTTAAACTGCAACTCTGTGCAGACTCCTAAATGGGGAAGTTACACAGGAAGCCTGCAGTTCTATTTCTCTCTTCCTGTATGTGCTCTCTGAATAAGACTCTTCCTTTTACTGCAGCGGTGCGAGTCTCCCTGAGTCTCACCGTGTACACGTAAACCTGTCTGGCGTTTTATTCAGACCTGAGTTGCAATACAGGAAACTCCTGACATTTCTTGGTCCTTCGAGCCGGATGGGACACAGCGCTTTTGTGTGACCCACAGGAAAGCCTCACGAGTCCTGACGCGTGAGAAGCCCGCGCTGAAGTCTGTCGACAGCTCATCTCTAGGTAAGGATATAAAGTCCAGAGACGTTACATTCGGGTTCTGGCCAGCGTTTTTATAAGTGGTCCACGGCGGTGGGGGTCGATGAGGTAGACCTGAGAGACCGGCAGCAACCAGGTGAATATTAAACTCAGACACCTCGCGTAAAACGTCTAGGCTCGGCTCGCCCAGAGGGGTTGGTAGCATTCCTAAAGTAAACGCTCGCCTGAAAAGGGGCTAGAAGCTATTTTAGGGGGCATTCCTAAAAGTAAACGCTCGCCTGAAAAAGGGGCTAGAAGCTATTTTAGGGGATTTCTAATGTAAACGCTCGCCTGAAAAGGGGCTAGAAGCTATTTTAGTAGGTTTCTAGAACTAAACGCTCGCCTGGAAGGGGCTGGAAGTATTTTAGATAAACCTGGTCCGTAAGACGTGTACGCGTTGAAAAGGTATTGTTGTTGTTTTATTTTTGTGGTGGAATAAGTTGATTTTACAGCACAATAAGGAGGCTGAACTATTCCACTGTTTGTTTGCTGTTGGGCCACCCAAGTACTGGTGAAAAGAGAGAAACAGGTCATGTTGACACCGCTTTCAAGAATAGCTGAAAGTAGAGGCCGTGTCATACCTCTCTCGATTCTCGTGCCGAGAAGGTGCCGCAGTTGTGTAGTTGTAAATCATTAAAATAAGAGGATTAAAATGGGTAACTCACTGTGATGAGCAGTGGTTAGAAAGAATGTCCAGGAGCTGGACAAATTAGTGCATATAGATGGAGAAATCCAAAGAACACCTAAATGTCCCACGTGGAGGGAAAATGCATTGACTAAATTATAAGAACCCTCCAAGCAGAAATAATACTGAAAAGGAGCTAAAAGAAACAAAGAGTACACAAGAGTTGTAATATTTAAAGCATGGAAAGTGGAATGAAGTGGAATAAACAAAGGGTTAAATAAGGTTAACTTAAATTAAAGCAAAGCTTATCTAGTGATAAGCATGATAATAGAGATAAAGAAGGTTAACAACTGTAAACTGGTATTAACATGAAACATAGTTGGCATGACGACCGTGCCTAGAATGAATAGAATGCATGAAACCAGATAATTCACACGAATATATCAAATAAAAGAGAGATGCATAAGGTATATTAAACTAGGTTTACTATCCTGCGCAAATTTGCGCAACTTTCCTAAACCCAACACCCCCTAGAATTACTGGGTTTTTTATTTTCTGGTGCAAGTCCGAGGTGTTAAGCACCCCTGCTGAGATTTTCACAGGTCGTCAGCTTGTTCTCCTCCAGCTTTTGTTGTGCAAACCACCCATTATCCTTGAGGCCTGGCACATTTGATTTGCTCACTCAGAGTTGCTCAGATCCAAGGCAGGCCAAACCTCTGTTTACAACTTTCAGAAATGCTGGTAGAAATGCTTCAACTTACTCATGAGATTTTGACCACATTTCTTGCGGAAGTCACAACTATACTGAATGCACGACCGTTGTTGCCAGCTGCAAGAAATGCTTGGTAGGGAACAGCCTACCAAGGTTCGTTGTCCATTCACCACAGTATATTGCAACCAAGCCAGACAAATTTGGGATCAAGTTCTGGATGGCCACGGATTTGGACACCAAATATGTCTGCAGTGCATCTCCTACTTGGGAAAGGACCCCAGTTGTCAGAAGGGAGAGAGGCTGGCAGAGAACGTGGTCATGAAACTGATGGAGCCGTTTTGGTGATGGGGAGAATGTCACAACAGACAATTTCTTTACTTCACTGTCACTGTCGCACAGACTGCTGCAGCGCAAAACAACGTTACTGGGCACAGTGAATAAAGTCCGGCGTGAACTTCCTCAACTTGCAAAAGATACTGCAAAGCGAGAGGTATTCTCCACTTCAGTGCTTAGAAGTGGCAGTGTCTCCTTGACATTTATGCACCTAAAAAAACCAAGACGTGTGTGTTCTAAGTTCCATGCACCAAGACGTGACGGCAGAAAGAGGAACCCAACACGATAACAGACTATAACCACATGAAGGTATGTGAATGTGTGTACATTTTACACCAGGCTACAATGTTTTCTGATGTGTGCTATACAGGCCTATAGAAAAACATATACTCATGACTCTCTCTGCTTTTACAGTGTGGTGTAGAAGTGTTGGACCAAATGACATGGATGTATTCTGTAAGATCAGCAACACCAGGTGGCCAGTAGCGGTTTTCTACAATATGCTGGACCTGCGGCAGTGAATGCCTACATTTTGTACAAGGCATGTACAGGGTGGACAGGCAAAAGAAGATTGTTTCTGAGTCTTCTAGCTCAGCAACTTCGTTGCGATTCATGCAGCACAAGGAAATATTAGCACAGAGGCAGGCAGGCTGCAGCTGCTGTGCCAGGGACTGTAAAGACAACGCAGTGCCAGGTGCAAGAGAGCTGCAACAGGAATCGCAGCAGGTTACCTGTGCAACATGTCAGAATTCACCTGTGCAATGCAGGGATGATGGACACTGGGTCTGCAAACATTGTAAAGTTTGAAACACTTTGAAATAAAACAGACTGTGTACCCATATATTGTGAATGTGTGTCTTTGTATGTAGGTTGTAACACAGAGGTTTGGCCTGCCTTGGATCTGAGTAAACAAATGCCAATGTTGCACAAACACACACACACACACACACCAAATCTGCATTTATTTGTCCCACAAGTGGAACTCTGCATTGTCATTGCAAAAAGTGGACAGAGCACGGTATAGAAAGTGCACTATACAACAATCTGGAAACATATATATGGACACGAGTTCAAAAATATTGGTGTATGTATACACACACACACATATCTATCTATCTATCTATCTATCTATCTATCTATCTATCTGTGTGTATAACTAGACTTTATGCATATTATATAAGGTGTGGCTATATAAATATATAATATATGTACAGCTCTGTGTATATATGTTATGGCCATGCATCAATGTAGTGACAAGGATTGACAAGAACTAATATTGCATATGAGAACATTGCACATAGAAACTACCATGGTGTATAGTACGCTGCAGGTAAGGAAGGAAGTAGCCTTGCAGGGAAGGAAAGACCTGAATCTCTCATGGTTAGGGTTGGGGGAGGGTGTGTTTGCACAACAAAGCAGGAGAACAATGGAGCTGAAGACCTGTGAAAATCTCAGTGGGGTGCCAAGAGGTGTTAAGGTCGGGGGGAATTTACGCAAATCTGCGCAGGCTAGTAAATCTAGTAGTAGGGACTTGCACCAGGGAAAAAAGGCTCAGTAATTCTAGTGTTAAGGCTGTGTCATTGTTCAGCCAAGGAAAAGCAATGTCTCCAGCTTGGGAAGGTGTGAAGCTGCAGATTCACACAGACCCGTGATGGATACATAATAAAATAAAACTAATATACTATTGTATATTAGTAGTAAAGTAGTGAAGTAGTGTACATACTATTGCTGTTATAAAAAGGAAAACAATACAATGATTACATTAATAATGACATAAGAAGAGGCACCTCAGTCAGTTATGATGTGAGGTGGATGATTGTTAAAAGTAGTCTGATTGAAGCTTAAGGTTTGCTCAAACTCAGTACAATGATATATGAGATGAAGAAAATAAGGAATTAACTACACTAATCAGGTGCATAGAGACACTTGACCTGCTTGTAAACCTGTCATCTTAGATGAGACTTTGTTAAGATGAAGACCTATACTAACAACTAATGAGCCAAACCCTGTATACAACAGCTACAAGATTGAGAAGCTGGATTAAATAAATATGTGGACACTACCAGCTAATGAGGAGCGGTGACGCGGATGGAGATGCTGGTTTTGCTCACTACAATTGTATAAATAGAGTTTGAATTCAGTACTGTGGATGTACAGTGAGTGACCTCTATATATCTGAAAAGCATGTCTGAAATACTCGTATGAAAGCATATTTTGAGTGATTCTAACTGTGTAAATGCTGTGAGTAGTGGTTTGAGTGATTGGGTGTGATTTGTACAAAAATAATAAAACATAAGTAATATAACACTACAAAGGTTCATAGTAGAGTGAGTGAACAAGTGGAAGTTTGAGTGTGTGTGATGATACCTGATGTCTGAAAGGGCTCTATTCAGGAGTGTGAGCGTGACATAAAGTGTTGGTTTTAGATCAAGATTTAGCAGAATTAAAGAGGGTTTATAGACTATGAATACAAGAGAAACAAAAGAGTTCGATTAGTCTGCAGAAACAGGAAATATGTGTGCCTGTGGTGTGTCAAGACAGCCCACAGAGAAAACAGAACTCTATGAATAGACTCTATGAATAGAATGAATAGACAACACATACTCAAATTGTTATATGTGAAATTATTTCTGGAAAGGGTCAGAGGAGATAATTTGAACTTAGAACTCAGTGATAAGATGCATGAATTAAACCTTATGCAATAACACTATTAGAAGTAATTATATGCCAAAACAGTTAGCATTTTGTAAATGTGCTGCACACCAGAAAGGCTGCTCACTAAAGGCAATAACTTTGCAGATCAGCAGCACGACAAACTATAGACACATTAATGTCTGACTCCTCAATGCAATACCACTTGATGTGCTTATAAACGAACAGAAGCCGCACCAACTAGAGAACAAAGAGGTGGTTAAAAGGTGGAGCACAGCCAGAAAATGATTTGATGACTGTAATAGCAAACCAATACTACCAAAGTACACATATCAGCAGCATTATGGTAACAGGAGGGGGGTGGGAGTGGTAGATAAAATTTCGGAATTTGTCGGAACATGCATGATTTGCCAAAACATAATGCACATAATGCACACCACCTCACCCTTTTCATACAATCCACATGGATTATTGAGCTAAATTAATGCAAGGCTCAGAATACGCTCTGAGATCATAGACATGATCTCAAAATGGCCAGAAATCTATCCAGTAAAAAAAGCAGATGCCAGTAGCAAATGTTTGTGCAACCATTTATTTCAATATATGGCATCCCCACTCTGATAAGAAATCAGACAATGGGACACATATTGTTAATGACGTAATCAGTCAGGTCTCTGAAGCACTAGGAAATAAAACAGAGACTGAGAAAATGCATGGAAGAAACAGGGAGACCATGGCCTGAGTGTATAGGCCTGGTAAAAATGTGGATGAGATTGACACAAAGTTCTCAGAAACTCACAACTTGAAATTACTGAAAATAAAGAGATTGTTCTAAACAACTCTCCAGTACTTGCAGGTTGAAACCAGGTGATTGGATCCTGATCAAAGTACCCAAAGGAAAACTGGAGTCACCAGGTGGAAGGTCCTTATCAAGTGCTACCACCACACCTAGTGCCTGCAAATAGCAGAAAGACCGTCCTGGATCCATCAAAGCCACTGCAAAAAAGTGAGTGACAACCTAAACGTTTAGACGCCGACACCCTAACTCCTGTATGGTGATCTATTGGTGGAGGGAGGGCTGATCGGGTATACCCCGCCTTCTTCTTCTTGCCGTAGTCTACTCATCAGAGGTCAAAGGTGTGTCTGGTCATCATGAAGACTTCGTCCTCCTAGTGGCTAATGTTGCACTCCTGGTGAGTTTCTACACTCACCCGTAAGAAAGAAGATGAAACAACGCATGGTATCGATATATACATGACAGCACACCCAGAAAAGACTGCTATGTTTGCTCCTATATGCCCCAGCGACAAAGTAGCCACCTTTGTATGCAAAGGAATGGACATAATTCGGCAAAGTGTGCCGCAAGCTACGCCAGCCTTGGGCATCAATTCAGGGACTCGTGGTCAACCATGAGGACTCCCAGATAGGATGAAATGGCACATGGGACGAATGGTTCTGGGTTGACCTGAAAGTGAAGCACAGAAGTAAGGCTAAATCATTCCCAGTCTTTCTTGGAAACAAGGGAATTTGAGCCACAGCCTATGCTACCGCCAAGAGAACGGATCCACGCCAATGGGAAACACCACCACCAACTGCA
This sequence comes from Oreochromis niloticus, assembly GCF_001858045.2. Lineage (NCBI taxonomy): Eukaryota > Metazoa > Chordata > Actinopteri > Cichliformes > Cichlidae > Oreochromis > Oreochromis niloticus. The sequence continues at coordinate 40,668,738 of NC_031965.2, forward strand.
AGCAGTACAGACACATGCTCCTGGACGGCCCGTGAAGAGCAGCAACATCTCAAATGGCACCTTCTGGGTGCAAGGATTGCCTGGGATATCTTCCTGGGAACTGGACAGGTCAGTGCGCTCCCATTTTCATATCTGACCACACTTTCAAGATAACCATGGACGCCACGTCAACATCAACGTCAACAACAAGGAAAGACGACGCACCCCAGACCTCAAGCAGCATAATTCCATATGGGGTTCCGATGTCCCAGAGGAATTTAAACTTTGGACTGAAAGACAAAAGGTTCTGAATGCTTCATGTAAATTCAACGACGAATGGGATCAGGAGATTGATGCTCTGTGCATTGCAGTAATGCAACACAGGGTAGCATTGGACATAATTCTCGCCGAGAAAGGAGAATTCTCTTTAGCAACACATGTTGCACATACATTCCAGATAATGTGCACTCACCGACCATGACTGATGCTCTGAAAACACTCAGACAACTTCGGGATGCACAACAACGAGACTATGCCACAAACACAGAAGACTGGCTTACGTGGCGTTTAAGCGGCTCTTGGAAGTCCCTGCTCATTAAAGGACTTGTTTTTGTTGGTGTTATAATACTGTTAGTAGTTACATGTACATTATAGAAGGAAAGATCAAACAACAGGAGGGAATGATAGGATTTTTTTAGGATTTGGGGATTTTATTATGTTATGCTTAAAAGTACGTTTCATTATCTAAATGTGTTGCTCTTTTCAGTATTCAGCTTAAACTCTGCAACTCTGTGCAGACTCCTAAATGGGGAAGTTACACAGGAAGCCTGCAGTTCTATTTTCTCTCTTCCTGTATGTGCTCTCTGAATAAAGACTCTTCCTTTTTACTGCAGCGGTGCGAGTCTCCCTGAGTCTCACCCGTGTACACGTAAACCTGTCTGAGCGTTTTATTCAGACCTGAGTTGCAATACAGGAAAACTCCTGACATAAGCTAAAATGGGATGCAAACAAGATGAAGTATCATGGCGTTTACTAGTGGTGTGCGATACTGCCTATTTTGGTATCGATCCGATACCAAGTAAATACGGGCCAGTATCGCCAATACCAATACCGATACCGATACTTTTCAATAAATCAAGTGGATGCCTCATTGAATTGCTAAATCGCAATTAATTTTCATGACCTTAAGTGTTTTTTGTGATTTTTCCTTTTGTATTATTAATTACTTAAAACCCAGGACATAATAGGAGAAATAATTTATTTATAATTAAATAAAAAATGCTTTATTATTGTGGCGGCCGTGGTCTGCGATGCTGCTGCAGATGAGGTGGACTCACCTTCACTGCATCTACAATCATGCCTCACCGGCTTAAAACCTGTGCGCTGCTTGTGCTGTTGTTGTTTTTGGTGTTGATGTGTACAGCTGGCAGCAGGAGGGCTGCAGCCATTGAATGTAGGCTACTGTTACAGCAACCGGGTGATCACTGCGCGCGGCTCGGGGTGAGCCGGAGGCTGGCGCGCCAGCGGGACCTGCCAAGCTGGAGGTCGAGGTGCGCGAGATGCGCGGGGGTCCTGCCTGAGGGCGGCATGCAGGCTGCATGGTCCTGCGTGCCGGCCGTCTGCCCAGCTGCCTCTGAGCCCCGGCTCACTTCCACTCCTGCTCCGCCGCCTCTGCTTGCCATATGGGTGGCCATCAGGCCTCCGCTGGAGGCACGGGTGACCGCCAGAGTGGACACTTCCCTGTCGCTGGGCCGGGGCATGGGGCACCGATGGTCCGGGCCGATTCCCTCGCCTGCTCGCGGGGTGGGGAAGTGGGCGATGGGGTATGTGGCAGGGCGTGTTCAGGTTTGGTGGTGGTGATGTGTACGTTGAATGTACTATTACAGCAACCGTGTGATTATTGTAAGAATAAATGATGCGGCGAAGCATGAAAATGCCATCTGGTCTGCCGTGGTGGTGATCTTTTCTTTTTTTTCTGTCTTTTTTTTAAATCTTAAGTGCATGCAAACCAGTAAACAAATTAAAACAAATAGTGTTGATAAACTATAATACGAAAATTACAATTAAAATTCTCAACAACAAAAACAATTGGTAAAAATATAATTAATATGTAAACAACTTAATATCCCCAAAGTGTCTAAGTCACGTGACGTGTCAGCGCAACACCGAAACATAAGAGGGGGGGCGGGGGGAGCAAAGTGTGCCTGCTCTCCGCTGACACAGGAGCGGCTAGTCCAGCGACCTGGCTGTTTCGTTTTTGCCGAAAGCACAGCATAGCAAAAAAGCAGAACTCAAAGTAAAGAATTGATCTAACCAGGCCAGTATCGATCCGATCCCGATCCCGACTTGGGATCGATACTATCGATATTTGGATCGATCCGCCCACCACTAGTGTTTACATTTCACAGGATTTTAATAGTTTGTTCGTTGTTTGTTCAATCTTTTGTTGAACTTTGATAATCTGCTGAACTCAATTCAGGAGGACATAACTCGCTGGTCTTCACTGACTCTGGACTTTAGTACAAGAATAGAGATTGTGAAGATGAATCTGTTTCCCAGATTCTTATGTCTCTTTATGGCGCTTCCCAGTAAAATCCCAGATGTTCAATTCAATGCCTGGGACAAGTTAATATCACGCTTTATATGGGCAGGAGCTAGACCAAGGATAAAATTCAAACCCTTAAAATTAATAGAGATCATGGTGGACTGGCCCTCCCCAACTTAAAGGAATATTACTTGGCAGCAAATCTGAGAAATATTGTTTGTTGGTGCTCCCTGTCAGTGGAGGCACAATGGAAACAAATTGAGTTGAGCATGGGCAGGTCTCCTCCCCAAACACGATTGGTAGAAAAATCAAGGATAAGTAACTTAAATAACCATATAGTGGAAAACACTCTTTTAATTTGGCATGAAGTTGTTAACAAATACAGAAATAAAGGGTGCCTCCTCTCCAGAAATTGATCTTGTCAAAGTTTTTACAAATGCCTACAAATCTCAGCCCACCAAAACCATGTCTAAACTCTACAAAGGGCTACAAAAACAAAATGGCAACAACACACTATATGTGAAGTCAAAATGGGAAGCCGAGTTGAAAATTGGATTGTCAGAGGGTCATTGGCTCTCAATGTGTACCACACAACAAACATCAACTAGCTCTAAAAGGTGGAGGGAATTCGGGTGGAAAACTCTAATTAGATTATTTATTACGCCACATATTACTAATAAATTTCAAGGGCACCAGCAACAGTGTTGGAGACAGTGTGGCCACCCGAATGCCAATCACTCATATCTTTTGGACATAACTGACTTCCTTTTGGGACAGTATATCCAAGTTAACAGATGACATCATGTCCTATGCCATCCCTAAGGACCCCAGGATCTTCTTATTGGGCTTGCTACCCAGAGATCTGATTCTAAAAAAGGACAGATATATTTTAAAATCCTGTAAAAAGTCTATAACAAGGAATTGGCTTAAGACAGATCCTCCTCGAATAGACCAAGTGCTAGAGATTATAGAGGAAATACATCTCATGGAGAGACTGACTTTCTTTCTACGACTAAAAGGTCATCTTTTTGAACAACGTTGGACTACATGGCATAAATATAAGCAAAGGCTTGAAGATTCTGTCACTTAATTTTGCTAATCTCTCTTTTTGTATGATGCCTGGAACAGTGCCCCATTTTGTTCCTCTTTTAATTTTATTGTTTTTTTTTGTTGTTTTTTTTTTTTTTGTTGTTTTGTCATATTCCTGTCACAATGAAAATTCAAAATAAAAAGTTTCAAAAAAGAAAACTAGATGGGAAATACATCTGGGCCATGCTCCTTACCAGATTTCAATGTCTTGATAGCCTCGTTTATTTCTGATAGTGTAATATTGTTCTCCAATTTAGATTTATCAGAGTCATCCAGAGTGGGTATAGCCAAATTATTGAAAAAATCTTCCACTAAGTCTGCATCGCAGGCTTCAGTAGTACACACATTTTCATAAAATGACTTTAACTGAGTATTAATGTCACTTGGGGTAGTAAGTATGTTTCCACATTCATCCTTTATGGCTGTAATAAAACCTGTGGCTGACTGCTTAAGTTGGTGGGATAGCATTCTCCTGGCACAGTCACCACACTTGTAATGAATGAGATGCGACCTTAAGTACATGTCTTCCTAAAGTATAGCTTTACTTATCATAGGTGATTCTGTTACGGCCCATGGCCATAAGAAGTCTGTGTTGGCCGCTGTTTTGTGTTTTGTACAATCTCTTTTTTTTTTTTTTTTGCCTGTCCCGTTTGGCTCTTTTGCCATCAGAATTATTGTCTAAAGGCGAAGAAAGATGCCCAACGGATTTACTTTACCAAATGGACCATCCCAGTGTCCTGAATTCCAAAATATTGAGGATAAGGACAAAACAACAATGGCCCAGAAGAGTTTGGTCAAACAATGATTTTATTGAACACACGCGCGGGAGATGAATACTGCAACACAATCAGCATAGATCTCCACCCAAAAATACACTTCAAAATGCTTTTGATATATCAGGGTTCCGCCTTTCATGCGTCAATTACAATTAATGCTTCACTGAACAAGCTAAAAAAGACAGAGAAGTTCCTCTTTTCTCCTCCCGATGGACTTACAATTTTCTTGATTCGTCTTCTGTCACCTGTTGCTGAGCAAACTCAAATGCAGTTAGAAACTAAATGAATTCCAGGCCTTTGGCCT